>NW_028270219.1:27500-239191 GCF_037043375.1 Chiloscyllium plagiosum | reverse complement strand
CTGTCTCACTCTCTCTGTGTCTCTCTGTCTCTCTGTCTCTCTCTCTCTCTGTCTCTGTCTCTCTCTGTCTCTGTCTCTCTGTCTCTGTCTCTCTCTCTCTCTCTGTGTCTCTCTGTCTCTCTGTCTCTCTCTCTCTCTGTCTCTATCTCTCTCTCTCTGTCCCTCTCTCTCTCTCTCTCTGTCACTCTCTCTCTCTCTCTCTGTCTCTCTCTCTCTGTCTCTCTCTCTCTCTCTGTCTCTCTCTCTCTCTGTCTCTCTCTCTCTGTCTCTCTCTCTCTCTGTCTCTCTCTCTGTCTCTCTCTCTCTCTCTGTCTCTCTCTCTCTCTCTCTGTCTCTCTCTCTCTCTGTCTCTCTCTCTCTGTCTCTCTCTCTCTCTCTCTCTCTCTCTCTCTGTCTCTCTGTCTCTCTCTCTCTCTCTCTCTCTGTCACTCTCTCGGTCTCCCTGACCCCACGGTACCTCCGTTCCCAGATACACAGGACCAGCTTGCTGTGTTGTTTGTAATCTCTCCGTGTCAGGATTCCCAATTCAGGGATGGGTGGTGCAGGGGGGTGGGGGGGAGGTGTGAGAGTGTTTGGCACGGGATGGTTTCCTGTTTGAAGGTTTATCGACTCCCGGCACTGGGATATCCACAGGATCCAGGGACAATGTAGGATTACCACATTCTCTGGAAAACACCACTCATCCCAATCCAGAGCAGGACCAGGGAATGGACATGGGAGGGGTCCCTTTAACACTTCCCTTAAAGAGACAGGAACTTGTTGATTAATACAGATGGAAAATATTGCGATCTTAGGATTGGAAGGGCCAGAGGCGGGGGGGACAGAGATAGGGAGAGGGATGTGGGTAGTGAGGGTCAGTGAGTGTGGGGAGTGATGGTCAGTGTGTGTGGGGGGAGTGATGGTCAGTGTGTGTGGGGGGAGTGATGGTCAGTGAGTGTGGGGGGAGTGATGGTCAGTATGTGTGGGGGGAGTGATGGTCAGTGTGTGTGGGGGGAGTGATGGTCAGTGAGTGTGGGGGGAGTGATGGTCAGTATGTGTGGGGGGAGTGATGGTCAGTGAGTGTGGGGGGAGTGATGGTCAGTGAGTGTGGGGAGTGATGGTCAGTGAGTGTGTGGGGAGTGATGGTCAGTGTGTGTGTGTGTGGGGAGAGATGGTCAGTGTGTGTGTGGGGAGTGATGGACAGTGAGTGTGGGGAGAGATGGTCAGTGTGTGTGGGGAGTGATGGTCAGTGTGTGTGGGGGGAGTGATGGTCAGTGAGTGTGGGGAGTGATGGTCAGTGTGTGTGTGTGTGGGGAGAGATGGTCAGTGTGTGTGTGGGGAGTGATGGACAGTGAGTGTGGGGAGAGATGGTCAGTGTGTGTGGGGAGTGATGGTCAGTGTGTGTGTGTGGGGAGTGATGGTCAGTGAGTGTGGGGAGTGATGGTCAGTGTGTGTGTGTGTGGGGAGTGATGGTCAGTGTGTGTGGGGAGTGATGGACAGTGAGTGTGGGGAGTGATGGTCTGTGTGTGTGTGTGTGGGGGGAGTGATGGTCAGTGTGTGTGTGGGGAGTGATGGTCAGTGTGTGTGGGGGGAGTGATGGTCAGTGTGTGTGGGGGGAGTGATGGTCAGTGAGTGTGTGGGGAGTGATGGTCAGTGTGTGTGGGGGGAGTGATGGTCAGGGTGTGTGTGGGGAGTGATGGTCAGTGTGTGTATGGGGAGTGATGGTCAGTGTGAGTGTGTGGGGAGTGATGGTCAGTGAGTGTGGGGAGTGATGGTCAGTGTGTGTGTGTGGGGAGTGATGGTCAGTGAGTGTGGGGAGTGATGGTCAGTGTGTGTGTGTGGGTAGTGATGGTCAGTGAGTGTGTGGGGAGTGATGGTCAGTGTGTGTGTGGGGAGTGATGGTCAGTGTGTGAGGGGGGAGTGATGGTCAGTGTGTGTGGGGGGAGTGATGGTCAGTGAGTGTGTGGGGAGTGATGGTCAGTGTGTGTGGGGGGAGTGATGGTCAGTGAGTGTGGGGGGAGTGATGGTCAGTGTGTGTGTGGGGAGTGATGGTCAGTGTGTGTGGGGGGAGTGATGGTCAGTGTGTGTGTGGGCAGTGATGGTCAGTGTGTGTGGGGAGTGATGGTCAGTGAGTGTGGGGGAGTGATGGTCAGTGTGTGTGGGGGGAGTGATGGTCAGTGTGAGTGTGTGGGGAGTGATGGTCAGTGTGTGTGAGTGGGGAGTGATGGTCAGTGTGAGTGTATGGGGAGTGATGCTCAGTGTGTGTGTGGGGAGTGATGGTCAGTGAGTGTGTGGGGAGTGATGGTCAGTGTGTGTGTGTGGGGAGTGATGGTCAGTGAGTGTGGGGAGTGATGGTCTGTGTGTGTGTGTGTGGGGAGTGATGGTCAGTGTGTGTGTGGGGAGTGATGGTCAGTGTTTGTGTGGGGAGTGATGGTCAGTGTGTGTGTGGGGAGTGATGGTCAGTGTGTGTGTGGAGAGTGATGGTCAGTGTGTGTGTGGGGAGTGATGGTCAGTTTGTGTGTGGGGAGTGATGGTTAGTGTGTGTGGGGAGTGATGGTCAGTGTGTGTGGGGAGTGATGGTCAGTGTGTGTGTGGGGAGTGATGGTCAGTGTGTGTGGGGAGTGATGGTCAGGGTGTGTGTGTGGGGAGTGATGGTCAGTGTGTGTGTGGGGAGTGATGGTCAGTGTGTGAGTGTGGGGTGTGATGGTCAGTGAGTGTGTGGGGAGTGATGGTCAGTGTGTGAGTGGGGAGTGATGGTCAGGGTGTGTGTGGGGAGGGATGGTCAGTGTGTGTGTGTGGGGAGTGATGGTCAGTGTGTGTTTGGGGAGTGATGGTCAGTGTGCGTGTGTGTGTGGGGAGTGATGGTCAGTGTGTGTGTGGGGAGTGATGGTCAATGCGTGTTTGGGGAGTGATGGTCAGGGTGTGTGTGGGGAGTGATGGTCAGTGTGTGTGGGGAGTGAAGGTTAGTGTGTGTGTGTGTGTGGGGAGTGATGGTCAGTGTGAGTGTGGGGAGTGATGGTCAGTGAGTGTGTGTGAGGAGTGATGGTCAGTGTGTGTTTGGGGAGTGATGGTCAGTGTGTGTGTGTGGGGAGTGATGGTCAGTGTGAGTGTGGGGAGTGATGGTCAGTGTGTGTGGGGAGTGATGGGTCATTGTGTGTGTGTGTGGGGAGAGATGGTCAGTGTGTGTGTGGGGAGTGATGGACAGTGAGTGTGGGGAGAGATGGTCAGTGTGTGGGGGGAGTGATGGTCAGTGTGTGTGGGGGGAGTGATGGTCAGTGTGTGTGGGGAGTGATGGTCAGTGTGTGTGTGTGGGGAGTGATGGTCAGTGTGTGTGTGGGGAGTGATGGTCAGTGAGTGTGGGGAGTGATGGTCAGTACGAGTGTGTGGGGAGTGATGGTCAGTGTGTGTGTGGGGAGTGATGGTCAGTGTGTGTGGGGAATGATGGTCAGTATATGTGTGTGGGGAGTGATGGTCAGTGTGTATGTGGGGAGTGATGGGTCAGTGTGTGAGTGGGGAATGATGGTCAGTGTGTGTGTGTGGGGAGTGATGGTCAGTGTGTGTGTGGGGAGTGATGGTCTGTGTGTGTGTGTGGGGAGTGATGGTCAGATTGTGTGTTTGGGGAGTGATGGTCAGTGTGTGTGTGGGGAGTGATGGGTCAGTGTGTGAGTGGGGAATGATGGTCAGTGAGTGTGTGGGGAGTGATGGTCAGTGTGTGTGTGGGGAGTGATGGTCAGTGTGTGTTTGAGGAGTGATGGTCAGTGTGTCTGTGTGTGGGGAGTGATGGTCAGTGTGAGTGTGGGGAGTGATGGTCAGTGTGTGTGTGGGGAGTGATGGTCAGTGTGTGTTTGGGGAGTGATGGTCAGTGTGTGTGTGTGTGTGGGGAGTGATGGTCAGTGTGAGTGTTGGGAGTGATGGTCAGTGTGTGTGTGTGGCGTGTTGGTCAGTGTGTGTGTGTGGAGTGATGGTCAGTGTGTGTTTGGGGAGTGATGGTCAGTGTGTGTGTGTGTGGGGAGTGATGGTCAGTGTGAGTGTAGGGAGTGATGGTCAGTGAGTGTGTGGGGAGTGATGGTCAGTGTTTGTTTGGGGAGTGATGGTCAGTGTGTGTGTGTGGGGAGTGATGGTCAGTGTGTGTGTGGGGAATGATGGTCAGTGTGTGTGGGGAGTGATGGTCAGGGTGTGTGTGTGGGGAGTGATGGTCAGTGTGTGTGTGGGGAGTGATGGTCAGTGTGTGAGTGGGGAGTGATGGTCAGGGTGTGTGTGGGGAGGAATGGTCAGTGTGTGTGTGTGTGGGGAGTGATGGTCAGTGTGTGTTTGGGGAGTGATGGTCAGTGAGTGTGTGGGGAGTGATGGTCAGTGTGTGAGTGGGGAGTGATGGTCAGGGTGTGTGTGGGGACGAATGGTTAGTGTGTGTGTGTGGGGAGTGATGGTCAGTGTGTGTTTGGGGAGTGATGGTCAGGGTGTGTGTGGGGAGGGATGGTCAGTGTGTGTGTGTGGGGAGTGATGGTCAGTGTGTGTTTGGGGAGTGATGGTCAGTGTGCGTGTGTGTGTGGGGAGTGATGGTCAGTGTGTGTGTGGGGAGTGATGGTCAATGCGTGTTTGGGGAGTGATGGTCAGGGTGTGTGTGGGGAGTGATGGTCAGTGTGTGTGGGGAGTGAAGGTTAGTGTGTGTGTGTGTGGGGGGAGTAATGGTCAGGGTGTGTGTGGGGAGTGATGGTCTGTGTGTGTGTGTGTGTGGGGAGTGATGGTCAGTGTGAGTGTGGGGAGTGATGGTCAGTGAGTGTGTGTGAGGAGTGATGGTCAGTGTGTGTTTGGGGAGTGATGGTCAGTGTGTGTGTGTGGGGAGTGATGGTCAGTGTGAGTGTGGGGAGTGATGGTCAGTGTGTGTGGGGAGTGATGGGTCATTGTGTGTGTGTGTGGGGAGAGATGGTCAGTGTGTGTGTGGGGAGTGATGGACAGTGAGTGTGGGGAGAGATGGTCAGTGTGTGGGGGGAGTGATGGTCAGTGTGTGTGGGGGGAGTGATGGTCAGTGTGTGTGGGGAGTGATGGTCAGTGTGTGTGTGTGGGGAGTGATGGTCAGTGTGTGTGTGGGGAGTGATGGTCAGTGAGTGTGGGGAGTGATGGTCAGTACGAGTGTGTGGGGAGTGATGGTCAGTGTGTGTGTGGGGAGTGATGGTCAGTGTGTGTGGGGAATGATGGTCAGTATATGTGTGTGGGGAGTGATGGTCAGTGTGTATGTGGGGAGTGATGGGTCAGTGTGTGAGTGGGGAATGATGGTCAGTGTGTGTGTGTGGGGAGTGATGGTCAGTGTGTGTGTGGGGAGTGATGGTCTGTGTGTGTGTGTGGGGAGTGATGGTCAGATTGTGTGTTTGGGGAGTGATGGTCAGTGTGTGTGTGGGGAGTGATGGGTCAGTGTGTGAGTGGGGAATGATGGTCAGTGAGTGTGTGGGGAGTGATGGTCAGTGTGTGTGTGGGGAGTGATGGTCAGTGTGTGTTTGAGGAGTGATGGTCAGTGTGTCTGTGTGTGGGGAGTGATGGTCAGTGTGAGTGTGGGGAGTGATGGTCAGTGTGTGTGTGGGGAGTGATGGTCAGTGTGTGTTTGGGGAGTGATGGTCAGTGTGTGTGTGTGTGTGGGGAGTGATGATCAGTGTGAGTGTTGGGAGTGATGGTCAGTGTGTGTGTGTGGCGTGTTGGTCAGTGTGTGTGTGTGGAGTGATGGTCAGTGTGTGTTTGGGGAGTGATGGTCAGTGTGTGTGTGTGTGGGGAGTGATGGTCAGTGTGAGTGTAGGGAGTGATGGTCAGTGAGTGTGTGGGGAGTGATGGTCAGTGTTTGTTTGGGGAGTGATGGTCAGTGTGTGTGTGTGTGGGGAGTGATGGTCAGTGTGTGTGTGGGGAATGATGGTCAGTGTGTGTGGGGAGTGATGGTCAGGGTGTGTGTGTGGGGAGTGATGGTCAGTGTGTGTGTGGGGAGTGATGGTCAGTGTGTGAGTGGGGAGTGATGGTCAGGGTGTGTGTGGGGAGGAATGGTCAGTGTGTGTGTGTGTGGGGAGTGATGGTCAGTGTGTGTTTGGGGAGTGATGGTCAGTGAGTGTGTGGGGAGTGATGGTCAGTGTGTGAGTGGGGAGTGATGGTCAGGGTGTGTGTGGGGACGAATGGTTAGTGTGTGTGTGTGGGGAGTGATGGTCAGTGTGTGTTTGGGGAGTGATGGTCAGTGTGTTTGTGGGGAGTGATGGTCAGTGTGTGTGTGGGGAGTGATGGTCAGTGTGTGTGTGTGTGTGTGGGGAGTGATGGTCAGGGTGTGTGTGTGGGGAGTGATGGTCAGTGTGTGTTTGGGGAGTGATGGTCAGGGAGTGTGTGTGGGGAATGATGGTCAGTGTGTGTGGGGAGTGATGGTCAGTGTGTGTGTGTGTGGGGAGTGATGGTCAGGGTGTGTGTGTGGAGAGTGATGGTCAGTGTGTGTGTGTGTGTGGGGAGTGATGGTCAGGGTGTGTGTGTGTGGGGAGTGATGGTCAGTGTGTGTGTGTGGGGAGTGATGGTCAGTGAGTGTGGGGAGTGATGGTCAGTGTGAGTGTGTGTGGAGTGATGGTCAGGGTGTGTGTGGGAACTGATGGTCAGTGTGAGTGTGGGGAGTGATGGTCAGTGTGTGTGTGGGGAGTGATGGTCAGTGTGTGTGTGGGAATGATGGTCAGTGTGTGTGTGGGGGGAATGATGGTCAGTGTGTGTGTGGGGAGTGATGGTCAGTGTGTGAGTGGGGAGTGATGGTCAGTGAGTGTGTGGGGAGTGATGGTCAATGTGTGTGTGTTGGGAGTGATGGTCAGTGTGTGTGTTGAGAGTGATGGTCGGTGTGTGTGGGGAGTGATGGGTCATTGTGTGAGTGGGGCATGATGGTCAGTGTGTGTGTGTGGGGTGTGATGGTCAGTGTGTGTGTCGGGAGTGATGGTCAGTGTGAGTGTGTGGGGAGTGATGGTCAGGGTGTGTGTGGGAACTGATGGTCAGTGTGAGTGTGGGGAGTGATGGTCAGTGTGTGTGTGGGGAGTGATGGTCAGTGTGTGTGTGGGGAGTGATGGTCAGTGTGTGTGTGTGTGGGGAGTGATGGTCAGAGTGTGTGTGTGTGGGGAGTGATGGTCAGTGTGTGTGTGTGGGGAGTGATGGTCAGTGAGTGTGGGGAGTGATGGTCAGTACGAGTGTGTGGGGAGTGATGGTCAGTGTGTGTGTGGGGAGTGATGGTCAGTGTGTGTGGGGAATGATGGTCAGTATATGTGTGTGGGGAGTGATGGTCAGTGTGTATGTGGGGAGTGATGGGTCAGTGTGTGAGTGGGGAATGATGGTCAGTGTGTGTGTGTGGGGAGTGATGGTCAGTGTGTGTGTGGGGAGTGATGGTCTGTGTGTGTGTGTGGGGAGTGATTGTCAGATTGTGTGTTTGGGGAGTGATGGTCAGTGTGTGTGTGGGGAGTGATGGGTCAGTGTGTGAGTGGGGAATGATGGTCAGTGAGTGTGTGGGGAGTGATGGTCAGTGTGTGTGTGGGGAGTGATGGTCAGTGTGTGTTTGAGGAGTGATGGTCAGTGTGTCTGTGTGTGGGGAGTGATGGTCAGTGTGAGTGTGGGGAGTGATGGTCAGTGAGTGTGTGGGGAGTGATGGTCAGTGTGTGTTTGGGGAGTGATGGTCAGTGTGTGTGTGTGTGTGTGTGGGGAGTGATGGTCAGTGTGAGTGTTGGGAGTGATGGTCAGTGTGTGTGTGTGGCGTGTTGGTCAGTGTGTGTGTGTGGAGTGATGGTCAGTGTGTGTTTGGGGAGTGATGGTCAGTGTGTGTGTGTGTGGGGAGTGATGGTCAGTGTGAGTGTAGGGAGTGATGGTCAGTGAGTGTGTGGGGAGTGATGGTCAGTGTTTGTTTGGGGAGTGATGGTCAGTGTGTGTGTGTGTGTGGGGAGTGATGGTCAGTGTGTGTGTGGGGAATGATGGTCAGTGTGTGTGGGGAGTGATGGTCAGGGTGTGTGTGTGGGGAGTGATGGTCAGTGTGTGTGTAGGGAGTGATGGTCAGTGTGTGAGTGGGGAGTGATGGTCAGGGTGTGTGTGGGGAGGAATGGTCAGTGTGTGTGTGTGTGGGGAGTGATGGTCAGTGTGTGTTTGGGGAGTGATGGTCAGTGAGTGTGTGGGGAGTGATGGTCAGTGTGTGAGTGGGGAGTGATGGTCAGGGTGTGTGTGGGGACGAATGGTTAGTGTGTGTGTGTGGGGAGTGATGGTCAGTGTGTGTTTGGGGAGTGATGGTCAGTCTGTTTGTGGGGAGTGATGGTCAGTGTGTGTGTGGGGAGTGATGGTCAGTGTGTGTGTGTGTGTGGGGAGTGATGGTCAGGGTGTGTGTGTGAGGAGTGATGGTCAGTGTGTGTTTGGGGAGTGATGGTCAGGGAGTGTGTGTGGGGAGTGATGGTCAGTGTGTGTGGGGAGTGATGGTCAGTGTGTGTGTGTGTGGGGAGTGATGGTCAGGGTGTGTGTGTGGAGAGTGATGGTCAGTGTGTGTGTGTGTGTGGGGAGTGATGGTCAGGGTGTGTGTGTGTGGGGAGTGATGGTCAGTGTGTGTGTGTGGGGAGTGATGGTCAGTGAGTGTGGGGAGTGATGGTCAGTGTGAGTGTGTGGGGAGTGATGGTCAGGGTGTGTGTGGGAACTGATGGTCAGTGTGAGTGTGGGGAGTGATGGTCAGTGTGTGTGTGGGGAGTGATGGTCAGTGTGTGTGTGGGAATGATGGTCAGTGTGTGAGTGGGGAATGATGGTCAGTGAGTGTGTGGGGAGTGATGGTCAGTGTGTGTGGGGGGACTGATGGTCAGTGTGTGAGTGGGGAATGATGGTCAGTGAGTGTGTGGGGAGTGATGGTCAATGTGTGTGTGGGGAGTGATGGTCAGTGAGTGTGTGGGGAGTGATGGTCAATGTGTGTGTGTGGGGAGTGATGGTCAGTGTGTGTGTTGAGAGTGATGGTCAGTGTGTGTGTGGGGAGTGATGGTCAGTGTGTGTGTGTGGGGAGTGATGGTCAGTGTGTGTGTGGGGAGCGATGGTCAGTGTGTGTGTGTGTGGGGAGTAATGGTCAGTGAGTGTGGGGAGTGATGGTCAGTGTGTGTGTGGGGAGTGATGGTCAGTGTGTGTGTGGGAATGATGGTCAGTGTGTGTGTGGGGAGTGATGGTCAGTGTGTGAGTGGGGAGTGATGGTCAGTGAGTGTGTGGGGAGTGATGGTCAATGTGTGTGTGTGGGGAGTGATGGTCAGTGTGTGTGTGGGGAGTGATGGTCAGTGTGTGTGTGTGTGGGGAGTAATGGTCTGGGTGTGTGTGTGGGGAGTGATGGTCAGTGTGTGTTTGGGGAGTGATGGTCAGGGTGTGTGTGTGGGGAGTGATGGTCTGTGTGTGTGTGTGTGTGTGTGTGTGTGGGGAGTGATGGTCAGTGTGTGTGTGTGGGGAGTAATGGTCAGTGAGTGTGGGGAGTGATGGTCAGTGTGAGTGTGTGGGGAGTGATGGTCAGTGTGTGTGTGTGGGGAGTGATGGTCAGTGTGTGTGTGGGGAATGATGGTCAGTGTGTGTGTGGGGAGTGATGGTCAGTGTGTATGTGGGGAGTGATGGGTCAGTGTGTGAGTGGGGAATGATGGTCAGTGTGTGTGTGTGGGGAGTGATGGTCAGTATGTGTGTGGGGAGTGATGGTCAGTGTGTGTGTGTGTGGGGAGTGATGGTCAGATTGTGTGTTTGGGGAGTGATGGTCAGTGTGTGTGTGGGGAGTGATGGTCAGTGTGTGTGTGTGGGGAGTGATGGTCAGTGTGTGTGTGTGTGGGGAGTGATGGTCAGGGTGTGTGTGTGTGGGGAGTGATGGTCAGTGTGTGTGGGGAGTGATGGTCAGGGTGTGTGTGGGGAGTGATGGTCAGTGTGTGTGGGGAGTGATGGTCAGTGTGTGTGTGTGTGTGTGTGGGGAGTGATGGTCAGGGTGTGTGTGTGGGGAGTGATGGTCAGTGTGTGTGTGTGTGGGGAGTGATGGTCAGGGTGTGTGTGTGTGGGGAGTGATGGTCAGTGTGTGTGGGGAGTGATGGTCAGTGAGTGTGGAGAGTGATGGTCAGTGTGAGTGTGTGGGGAGTGATGGTCAGGGTGTGTGTGGGAACTGATGGTCAGTGTGTGTGTGTGGGGAGTGATGGTCAGTGTGTGTGTGGGGAGTGATGGGTCAGTGTGTGAGCGGGGAATGATGGTCAGTGTGTGCGTGTGGGGAGTGATGGTCAGTGTGTGTGTGGGGAGTGATGGTCAGTGAGTGTGTGGGGAGTGATGGTCAATGTGTGTGTGTGGGAGTGATGGTCAGTGTGTGTGTGGGGAGTGATGGTCGGTGTGTGTGGGGAGTGATGGTCAGTGTGTGAGTGGGGAATGATGGTCAGTGTGTGTGTGGGGAGTGATGGTCAGTGTGTGTGGGGAGTGATGGTCAGTGTGTGTGTGTGGGGGGAGTGATGGTCAGTGTGAGTGTGGGGAGTGATGGTCAGTGTGTGTGTGGGGAGTGATGGTCAGTGTGTGTTTGGGGAGTGATGGTCAGTGTGTGTGTGTGTGGGGAGTGATGGTCAGTGTGAGAGTTGGGAGTGATGGTCAATGTGGGTGTGGGGCGTGTTGGTCAGTGTGTGTGTGTGGGGTGCGATGGTCAGTGTGTGTTTGGGGAGTGATGGTCAGTGTGTGTGTGTGGGGAGTGATGGTCAGTGTGTGTGTAGGGAGTGATGGTCAGTGTGAGTGTGGGGAGTGATGGTCTGTGTGACAGTGGGGAGTGATGTTCAGTGAGTGTGTGGGGCGTGATGGTCAGTGTGTGTGTGGGGAGTGATGGTCAGTGTGAGTGTGGGGAGTGATAGTCCGTGTGATAGTGGGGAGTGATGGTCAGTGAGTGTGGGGAGTGATGGTCAGTGTGAGTGTGGGGAGTGATGGTCCGTGTGATAGTGGGGAGTGATGGTCAGTGAGTGTGGGGAGGGATGGTCAGTGAGTGTGGGGAGTGATGGTCAGTGTGAGTGTGTGGGGAGTGTTGGTCAGTGAGTGTGGGGAGTGATGGTCAGTGTGAGTGTGTGGGGAGTGGTGGTCAGTGTGTGAGTGTGGGGAGTGATGGTCAGTGTGTGTGCGGGGAGTGATGGTCAGTGAGTGTGGGGAGTGATGGTCAGTGTGAGTGTGTGGGGAGTGTTGGTCAGTGAGTGTGGGGAGTGATGGTCAGTGTGTGTGTGTGTGTGTGTGGAGTGATGGTCAGTGAGTGTGTGGGGAGTGATGGTCAGTGTGTGTGTGTGGGGAGTGATGGTCAGTGTGAGTGTGTGGGGAGTGATGGTCAGTGTGTGTGGGGAGTGATGGTCAGTGAGTGTGGGGAGTGATGGTCAGTGCGTGTGTGGGGAGTGATGGTCAGTGTGTGTGTGGGGAGTGATGGTCAGGGTGTGTATGGGGTGTGATGGTCAGGGTGTGTGTGGGGAGTGATGGTCAGTGTGCGTGTGTGTGTGGGGAGTGATGGTCAGTGTGTGAGTGGGGAGGGATAGTCAGTGTGAGTGTGGAGAGTGATGGTCGGTGTGTGTGGGGAGTGATGGTCAGGGTGTGAGTGGGGAATGATGGTCAGTGTGTGTGTGGGGAGTGATGGTCAGTGAGTGTGTGGGGAGTGATGGTCAGTGTGTGTGGGGAGTGATGGTCAGTGTGTGTTTGAGGAGTGATGGTCAGTGTGTGTGTGTGTGTGGGGAGTGATGGTCAGTGAGTGTGTGGGGAGTGATGGTCAGTGTGTGTTTGGCGAGTGATGGTCAGTGTGTGTGTGTGTGGGGAGTGATGGTCAGTGTGAGTGTTGGGAGTGATGGTCAGTGTGGGTGTGGGGCGTGTTGGTCAGTGTGTGTGTGTGGGGAGTGATGGTCAGTGTGTGTTTGGGGAGTGATGGTCAGTGTGTGTGTGTGTGTGGGGAGTGATGGTCAGTGTGTGTGTAGGGAGTGATGGTCAGTGTGAGTGTGGGGAGTGATGGTCCGTGTGATAGTGGGGAGTGATGGTCAGTGAGTGTGTGGGGAGTGATGGTCAGTGTGTGTGTGGGGAGTGATGGTCAGTGTGAGTGTGGGGAGTGATGGTTCGTGTGATAGTGGGGATTGATGGTCAGTGAGTGTGGGGAGTGATGGTCAGTGTGAGTGTGGGGAGTGATGGTCCGTGTGATAGTGGGGAGTGATGGTCAGTGAGTGTGGGGAGGGATGGTCAGTGAGTGTGGGGAGTGATGGTCAGTTTGAGTGTGTGGGGAGTGTTGGTCAGTGAGTGTGGGGAGTGATGGTCAGTGTGAGTGTGTGGGGAGTGGTGGTCAGTGTGTGAGTGTGGGGAGTGATGGTCAGTGTGTGTGTGGGGAGTGATGGTCAGTGAGTGTGGGGAGTGATGGTCAGTGTGAGTGTGTGGGGAGTGTTGGTCAGTGAGTGTGTGGAGTGATGGTCAGTGTGAGTGTGGGGAGTGATGGTCAGTGAGTGTGTGGGGAGTGATGGTCAGTGTGTGTTTGGGGAGTGATGGTCAGTGTGTGTGTGTGTGGGGAGTGATGGTCAGTGTGAGTGTTGGGAGTGATGGTCAGTGTGGGTGTGGGGCGTGTTGGTCAGTGTGTGTGTGTGGGGAGTGATGGTCAGTGTGTGTTTGGGGAGTGATGGTCAGTGTGTGTGTGTGTGGGGAGTGATGGTCAGTGTGTGTGTAGGGAGTGATGGTCCGTGTGATAGTGGGGAGTGATGGTCAGTGAGTGTGTGGGGAGTGATGGACAGTGTGTGTGTGGGGAGTGATGGTCAGTGTGAGTGTGGGGAGTGATGGTCCGTGTGATAGTGGGGAGTGATGGTCAGTGTGTGTGTGGGGAGTGATGGTCAGTGTGAGTGTGGGGAGTGATGGTCCGTGTGATAGTGGGGAGTGATGGTCAGTGAGTGTGGGGAGTGATAGTCAGTGTGAGTGTGGGGAGTGATGGTCAGTGTGTGTGTGGGGAGTGATGGTCAGTGTGTGTGTAGGGAGTGATGGTCAGTGTGACTGTGGGGAGTGATGGTCCGTGTGATAGTGGAGAGTGATGGTCAGTGAGTGTGGGGAGTGATGGTCAGTGTGAGTGTGGGGAGTGATGGTCAGTGTGAGTGTGGGGAGTGATGGTCCGTATGATAGTGGGGAGTGATGGTCAGTGAGTGTGTGGGGAGTGATGGTCAGTGTGTGTGTGGGGAGTGATGGTCAGTGTGAGTGTGGGGAGTGATGGTCCGTGTGATAGTGTGGAGTGATGGTCAGTGAGTGTGGGGAGTGATGGTCAATGTGAGTGTGGGGAGTGATGGTCCGTGTGATAGTGGGGAGTGATGGACAGTGTGAGTGTGGGGAGGGATGGTCAGTGAGTGTGGGGAGTGATGGTCAGTGTGAGTGTGTGGGGAGTGTTGGTCAGTGAGTGTGGGGAGTGATGGTCAGTGTGGGTGTAGGGCGTGTTGGTCAGTGTGTGTGTGTGTGGCGAGTGATGGTCAGTGTGTGTTTGGGGAGTGATGGTCAGTGTGTGTGTGTGTGGGGAGTGATGGTCAGTGTGTGTGTAGGGAGTGATGGTCAGTGTGAGTGTGGGGAGTGATGGTCCGTGTGATAGTGGGGAGTGATGGTCAGTGAGTGTGTGGGGAGTGATGGTAAGTGTGTGTGTGGGGAGTGATGGTCAGTGTGAGTGTGGGGAGTGATGGTCCGTGTGATAGTGGGGAGTGATGGTCAGTGAGTGTGGGGAGTGATGGTCAGTGTGAGTGTGGGGAGTGATGGTCCGTGTGAGTGTGGGGAGTGATGGTCAGTGTGTGTGTGGGGAGTGATGGTCAGTGTGTGTTTGGGGAGTGATGGTCAGTGTGTGTGTGTGTGGGGAGTGATGGTCAGTGTGAGTGTGGGGAGTGATGGTCAGTGTGTGTGTGGGGAGTGATGGTCAGTGTGTGTTTGGGGAGTGATGGTCAGTGTGTGTGTGTGTGGGGAGTGATGGTCAGTGTGAGAGTTGGGAGTGATGGTCAATGTGGGTGTGGGGCGTGTTGGTCAGTGTGTGTGTGTGGGGTGCGATGGTCAGTGTGTGTTTGGGGAGTGATGGTCAGTGTGTGTGTGTGGGGAGTGATGGTCAGTGTGTGTGTAGGGAGTGATGGTCAGTGTGAGTGTGGGGAGTGATGGTCTGTGTGACAGTGGGGAGTGATGTTCAGTGAGTGTGTGGGGCGTGATGGTCAGTGTGTGTGTGGGGAGTGATGGTCAGTGTGAGTGTGGGGAGTGATAGTCCGTGTGATAGTGGGGAGTGATGGTCAGTGAGTGTGGGGAGTGATGGTCAGTGTGAGTGTGGGGAGTGATGGTCCGTGTGATAGTGGGGAGTGATGGTCAGTGAGTGTGGGGAGGGATGGTCAGTGAGTGTGGGGAGTGATGGTCAGTGTGAGTGTGTGGGGAGTGTTGGTCAGTGAGTGTGGGGAGTGATGGTCAGTGTGAGTGTGTGGGGAGTGGTGGTCAGTGTGTGAGTGTGGGGAGTGATGGTCAGTGTGTGTGTGGGGAGTGATGGTCAGTGAGTGTGGGGAGTGATGGTCAGTGTGAGTGTGTGGGGAGTGTTGGTCAGTGAGTGTGGGGAGTGATGGTCAGTGTGTGTGTGTGTGTGTGGAGTGATGGTCAGTGAGTGTGTGGGGAGTGATGGTCAGTGTGTGTGTGTGGGGAGTGATGGTCAGTGTGAGTGTGTGGGGAGTGATGGTCAGTGTGTGTGGGGAGTGATGGTCAGTGAATGTGGGGAGTGATGGTCAGTGAGTGTGTGGGGAGTGATGGTCAGTGTGTGTGTGGGGAGTGATGGTCAGGGTGTGTATGGGGTGTGATGGTCAGGGTGTGTGTGGGGAGTGATGGTCAGTGTGCGTGTGTGTGTGGGGAGTGATGGTCAGTGTGTGAGTGGGGAGGGATAGTCAGTGTGAGTGTGGAGAGTGATGGTCGGTGTGTGTGGGGAGTGATGGTCAGGGTGTGAGTGGGGAATGATGGTCAGTGTGTGTGTGGGGAGTGATGGTCAGTGAGTGTGTGGGGAGTGATGGTCAGTGTGTGTGGGGAGTGATGGTCAGTGTGTGTTTGAGGAGTGATGGTCAGTGTGTGTGTGTGTGTGGGGAGTGATGGTCAGTGAGTGTGTGGGGAGTGATGGTCAGTGTGTGTTTGGCGAGTGATGGTCAGTGTGTGTGTGTGTGGGGAGTGATGGTCAGTGTGAGTGTTGGGAGTGATGGTCAGTGTGGGTGTGGGGCGTGTTGGTCAGTGTGTGTGTGTGGGGAGTGATGGTCAGTGTGTGTTTGGGGAGTGATGGTCAGTGTGTGTGTGTGTGTGGGGAGTGATGGTCAGTGTGTGTGTAGGGAGTGATGGTCAGTGTGAGTGTGGGGAGTGATGGTCCGTGTGATAGTGGGGAGTGATGGTCAGTGAGTGTGTGGGGAGTGATGGTCAGTGTGTGTGTGGGGAGTGATGGTCAGTGTGAGTGTGGGGAGTGATGGTTCGTGTGATAGTGGGGATTGATGGTCAGTGAGTGTGGGGAGTGATGGTCAGTGTGAGTGTGGGGAGTGATGGTCCGTGTGATAGTGGGGAGTGATGGTCAGTGAGTGTGGGGAGGGATGGTCAGTGAGTGTGGTGAGTGATGGTCAGTTTGAGTGTGTGGGGAGTGTTGGTCAGTGAGTGTGGGGAGTGATGGTCAGTGTGAGTGTGTGGGGAGTGGTGGTCAGTGTGTGAGTGTGGGGAGTGATGGTCAGTGTGTGTGTGGGGAGTGATGGTCAGTGAGTGTGGGGAGTGATGGTCAGTGTGAGTGTGTGGGGAGTGTTGGTCAGTGAGTGTGTGGAGTGATGGTCAGTGTGAGTGTGGGGAGTGATGGTCAGTGAGTGTGTGGGGAGTGATGGTCAGTGTGTGTTTGGGGAGTGATGGTCAGTGTGTGTGTGTGTGGGGAGTGATGGTCAGTGTGAGTGTTGGGAGTGATGGTCAGTGTGGGTGTGGGGCGTGTTGGTCAGTGTGTGTGTGTGGGGAGTGATGGTCAGTGTGTGTTTGGGGAGTGATGGTCAGTGTGTGTGTGTGTGTGGGGAGTGATGGTCAGTGTGTGTGTAGGGAGTGATGGTCCGTGTGATAGTGGGGAGTGATGGTCAGTGAGTGTGTGGGGAGTGATGGACAGTGTGTGTGTGGGGAGTGATGGTCAGTGTGAGTGTGGGGAGTGATGGTCCGTGTGATAGTGGGGAGTGATGGTCAGTGTGTGTGTGTGGAGTGATGGTCAGTGTGAGTGTGGGGAGTGATGGTCCGTGTGATAGTGGGGAGTGATGGTCAGTGAGTGTGGGGAGTGATAGTCAGTGTGAGTGTGGGGAGTGATGGTCAGTGTGTGTGTGGGGAGTGATGGTCAGTGTGTGTGTGGGGAGTGATGGTCAGTGTGACTGTGGGGAGTGATGGTCCGTGTGATAGTGGAGAGTGATGGTCAGTGAGTGTGGGGAGTGATGGTCAGTGTGAGTGTGGGGAGTGATGGTCAGTGTGAGTGTGGGGAGTGATGGTCCGTATGATAGTGGGGAGTGATGGTCAGTGAGTGTGTGGGGAGTGATGGTCAGTGTGTGTGTGGGGAGTGATGGTCAGTGTGAGTGTGGGGAGTGATGGTCCGTTTGATAGTGTGGAGTGATGGTCAGTGAGTGTGGGGAGTGATGGTCAATGTGAGTGTGGGGAGTGATGGTCCGTGTGATAGTGGGGAGTGATGGACAGTGTGAGTGTGGGGAGGGATGGTCAGTGAGTGTGGGGAGTGATGGTCAGTGTGAGTGTGTGGGGAGTGTTGGTCAGTGAGTGTGGGGAGTGATGGTCAGTGTGGGTGTAGGGCGTGTTGGTCAGTGTGTGTGTGTGTGGCGAGTGATGGTCAGTGTGTGTTTGGGGAGTGATGGTCAGTGTGTGTGTGTGTGGGGAGTGATGGTCAGTGTGTGTGTAGGGAGTGATGGTCAGTGTGAGTGTGGGGAGTGATGGTCCGTGTGATAGTGGGGAGTGATGGTCAGTGAGTGTGTGGGGAGTGATGGTCAGTGTGTGTGTGGGGAGTGATGGTCAGTGTGAGTGTGGGGAGTGATGGTCCGTGTGATAGTGGGGAGTGATGGTCAGTGAGTGTGGGGAGTGATGGTCAGTGTGAGTGTGGGGAGTGATGGTCCGTGTGATAGTGGGGAGTGATGGTCAGTGAGTGTGGGGAGGGATGGTCAGTGAGTGTGGGGAGTGATGGTCAGTGTGAGTGTGTGGGGAGTGTTGGTCAGTGAGTGTGGGGAGTGATGGTCAGTGTGAGTGTGTGGGGAGTGGTGGTCAGTGTGTGAGTGTGCGGAGTGATGGTCAGTGTGTGTGTGGGGAGTGATGGTCAGTGAGTGTGAGGAGTGATGGTCAGTGTGAGTGTGTGGGGAGTGTTGGTCAGTGTGTGTGGGGAGTGATGGTCAGTGTGTGTGGAGTGATGGTCAGTGAGTGTGTGGGGAGTGATGGTCAGTGTGTGTGTGTGGGGGGAGTGATGGTCAGTGTGAGTGTGTGTGGAGTGATGGTCAGTGTGTGTGGGGAGTGATGGTCAGTGAGTGTGTGGGGAGTGATGGTCAGCGAGTGTGTGGGGAGTGATGGTCAGTGTGTGTGTGGGGAGTGATGGTCAGGGTGTGTATGGGGTGTGATGGTCAGGGTGTGTGTGGGGAGTGATGGTCCGTGTGATAGTGGGGAGTGATGGACAGTGTGAGTGTGGGGAGGGATGGTCAGTGAGTGTGGGGAGTGATGGTCAGTGTGAGTGTGTGGGGAGTGTTGGTCAGTGAGTGTGGGGAGTGATGGTCAGTGTGGGTGTAGGGCGTGTTGGTCAGTGTGTGTGTGTGTGGCGAGTGATGGTCAGTGTGTGTTTGGGGAGTGATGGTCAGTGTGTGTGTGTGTGGGGAGTGATGGTCAGTGTGTGTGTAGGGAGTGATGGTCAGTGTGAGTGTGGGGAGTGATGGTCCGTGTGATAGTGGGGAGTGATGGTCAGTGAGTGTGTGGGGAGTGATGGTCAGTGTGTGTGTGGGGAGTGATGGTCAGTGTGAGTGTGGGGAGTGATGGTCCGTGTGATAGTGGGGAGTGATGGTCAGTGAGTGTGGGGAGTGATGGTCAGTGTGAGTGTGGGGAGTGATGGTCCGTGTGATAGTGGGGAGTGATGGTCAGTGAGTGTGGGGAGGGATGGTCAGTGAGTGTGGGGAGTGATGGTCAGTGTGAGTGTGTGGGGAGTGTTGGTCAGTGAGTGTGGGGAGTGATGGTCAGTGTGAGTGTGTGGGGAGTGGTGGTCAGTGTGTGAGTGTGCGGAGTGATGGTCAGTGTGTGTGTGGGGAGTGATGGTCAGTGAGTGTGAGGAGTGATGGTCAGTGTGAGTGTGTGGGGAGTGTTGGTCAGTGTGTGTGGGGAGTGATGGTCAGTGTGTGTGGAGTGATGGTCAGTGAGTGTGTGGGGAGTGATGGTCAGTGTGTGTGTGTGGGGGGAGTGATGGTCAGTGTGAGTGTGTGTGGAGTGATGGTCAGTGTGTGTGGGGAGTGATGGTCAGTGAGTGTGTGGGGAGTGATGGTCAGCGAGTGTGTGGGGAGTGATGGTCAGTGTGTGTGTGGGGAGTGATGGTCAGGGTGTGTATGGGGTGTGATGGTCAGGGTGTGTGTGTGGGGAGTGATGGTCAGTGTGCGTGTGTGTGTGGGGAGTGATGGTCAGTGTGTGAGTGGGGAGTGATGGTCAGTGTGAGTGTGGAGAGTGATGGTCGGTGTGTGTGGGGAGTGATGGTCAGTGTGTGAGTGGGGAATGATGGTCAGTGTGTGTGTGGGGAGTGATGGTCAGTGAGTGTGTGGGGAGTGATGGTCAGTGTGTGTGGGGAGTGATGGTCAGTGTGTGTTTGAGGAGTGATGGTCAGTGTGTGTGTGTGTGTGGGGAGTGATGGTCCGTATGATAGTGGGGAGTGATGGTCAGTGAGTGTGTGGGGAGTGATGGTCAGTGTGTGTGTGGGGAGTGATGGTCAGTGTGAGTGTGGGGAGTGATGGTCCGTGTGATAGTGTGGAGTGATGGTCAGTGAGTGTGGGGAGTGATGGTCAATGTGAGTGTGGGGAGTGATGGTCCGTGTGATAGTGGGGAGTGATGGACAGTGTGAGTGTGGGGAGGGATGGTCAGTGAGTGTGGGGAGTGATGGTCAGTGTGAGTGTGTGGGGAGTGTTGGTCAGTGAGTGTGGGGAGTGATGGTCAGTGTGGGTGTAGGGCGTGTTGGTCAGTGTGTGTGTGTGTGGCGAGTGATGGTCAGTGTGTGTTTGGGGAGTGATGGTCAGTGTGTGTGTGTGTGGGGAGTGATGGTCAGTGTGTGTGTAGGGAGTGATGGTCAGTGTGAGTGTGGGGAGTGATGGTCCGTGTGATAGTGGGGAGTGATGGTCAGTGAGTGTGTGGGGAGTGATGGTCAGTGTGTGTGTGGGGAGTGATGGTCAGTGTGAGTGTGGGGAGTGATGGTCCGTGTGATAGTGGGGAGTGATGGTCAGTGAGTGTGGGGAGTGATGGTCAGTGTGAGTGTGGGGAGTGATGGTCCGTGTGATAGTGGGGAGTGATGGTCAGTGAGTGTGGGGAGGGATGGTCAGTGAGTGTGGGGAGTGATGGTCAGTGTGAGTGTGTGGGGAGTGTTGGTCAGTGAGTGTGGGGAGTGATGGTCAGTGTGAGTGTGTGGGGAGTGGTGGTCAGTGTGTGAGTGTGCGGAGTGATGGTCAGTGTGTGTGTGGGGAGTGATGGTCAGTGAGTGTGAGGAGTGATGGTCAGTGTGAGTGTGTGGGGAGTGTTGGTCAGTGTGTGTGGGGAGTGATGGTCAGTGTGTGTGGAGTGATGGTCAGTGAGTGTGTGGGGAGTGATGGTCAGTGTGTGTGTGTGGGGGGAGTGATGGTCAGTGTGAGTGTGTGTGGAGTGATGGTCAGTGTGTGTGGGGAGTGATGGTCAGTGAGTGTGTGGGGAGTGATGGTCAGCGAGTGTGTGGGGAGTGATGGTCAGTGTGTGTGTGGGGAGTGATGGTCAGGGTGTGTATGGGGTGTGATGGTCAGGGTGTGTGTGTGGGGAGTGATGGTCAGTGTGCGTGTGTGTGTGGGGAGTGATGGTCAGTGTGTGAGTGGGGAGTGATGGTCAGTGTGAGTGTGGAGAGTGATGGTCGGTGTGTGTGGGGAGTGATGGTCAGTGTGTGAGTGGGGAATGATGGTCAGTGTGTGTGTGGGGAGTGATGGTCAGTGAGTGTGTGGGGAGTGATGGTCAGTGTGTGTGGGGAGTGATGGTCAGTGTGTGTTTGAGGAGTGATGGTCAGTGTGTGTGTGTGTGTGGGGAGTGATGGTCAGTGTGAGTGTGGGGAGTGATGGTCAGTGAGTGTGTGGGGAGTGATGGTCAGTGTGTGTTTGGGGAGTGATGGTCAGTGTGTGTGTGTGTGGGGAGTGATGGTCAGTGTGAGTGTTAGGAGTGATGGTCAGTGTGGGTGTGGGGCGTGTTGGTCAGTGTGTGTGTGTGTGGAGTGATGGTCAGTGTGTGTTTGGGGAGTGATGGTCAGTGTGTGTGTGTGTGTGGGGAGTGATGGTCAGTGTGTGTGTGTGTGGGGAGTGATGGTCAGTGTGTGTGTAGGGAGTGATGGTCCGTGTGATAGTGGGGAGTGATGGTCAGTGAGTGTGTGGGGAGTGATGGTCAGTGTGTGTGTGGGGAGTGATGGTCAGTGTGAGTGTGGGGAGTGATGGTCCGTGTGATAGTGGGGAGTGATGGTCAGTGAGTGTGGGGAGTGATGGTCAGTGTGAGTGTGGGGAGTGATGGTCAGTGTGTGTGTGTGGGGAGTGATGGTCAGTGTGAGTGTGGGGAGTAATGGTCCGTGTGATAGTGGGGAGTGATGGTCAGTGTGTGTGTGGGGCGTGATGGTCAGTGTGAGTGTGGGGAGTGATGGTCCGTGTGATAGTGGGGAGTGATGGTCAGTGAGTGTGGGGAGTGATGGTCAGTGTGAGTGTGGGGAGTGATGGTCCGTGTGATAGTGGGGAGTGATGGTCAGTGAGTGTGGGGAGTGATGGTCAGTGTGTGTGTGTGTGTGGGGAGTGATGGTCAGTGTGTGTGTAGGGAGTGATGGTCAGTGTGAGTGAGGGGAGTGATGGTCCGTGTGATAGTGGGGAGTGATGGTCAGTGAGTGTGTGGGGACTGATGGTCAGTGTGTGTGTGGGGAGTGATGGTCAGTGTGAGTGTGGGGAGTGATGGTCCGTGTGATAGTGGGGAGTGATGGTCAGTGAGTGTGGGGAGTGATGGTCAGTGTGAGTGTGGGGAGTGATGGTCCGTGTGATAGTGGGGAGTGATGGTCAGTGAGTGTGGGGAGGGATGGTCAGTGAGTGTGAGGTGTGATGGTCAGTGTGAGTGTGTGGGGAGTGGTGGTCAGTGTGTGAGTGTGGGGAGTGATGCTCAGTGTGTGTGTGGGGAGTGATGGTCAGTGAGTGTGGGGAGTGATGGTCAGTGTGAGTGTGTGGGGAGTGTTGGTCAGTGTGAGTGGGGAGTGATGGTCAGTGTGTGTGTGTGTGTGGAGTGATGGTCAGTGAGTGTGTGGGGAGTGATGGTCAGTGTGTGTGTGTGGGGAGTGATGGTCAGTGTGAGTGTGTGGGGAGTGATGGTCAGTGTGTGTGGGGAGTGATGGTCAGTGAGTGTGGGGAGTGATGGTCAGTGAGTGTGTGGGGAGTGATGGTCAGTGTGTGTGTGGGGAGTGATGGTCAGGGTGTGTATGGGGTGTGATGGTCAGGGTGTGTGTGTGGGGAGTGATGGTCAGTGTGCGTGTGGGGAGTGATGGTCAGTGTGTGTATGGGGTGTGATGGTCAGGGTGTGTGTGTGGGGAGTGATGGTCAGTGTGCGTGTGTGTGTGGGGAGTGATGGTCAGTGTGTGAGTGGGGAGTGTTGGTCAGTGTGAGTGTGGAGAGTGATGGTCGGTGTGTGTGTGGAGTGATGGTCAGTGTGTGAGTGGGGAATGATGGTCAGTGAGTGTGTGGGGAGTGATGGTCAGTGTGTGTGTGTGTGTGGGGAGTGATGGTCAGTGTGTGTGTAGGGAGTGATGGTCCGTGTGATAGTGGGGAGTGATGGTCAGTGAGTGTGTGGGGAGTGATGGTCAGTGTGTGTGAGGGGAGTGATGGTCAGTGTGAGTGTGGGGAGTGATGGTCCGTGTGATAGTGGGGAGTGATGGTCAGTGAGTGTGGGGAGTGATGGTCAGTGTGAGTGTGGGGAGTGATGGTCAGTGTGTGTGTGTGGGGAGTGATGGTCAGTGTGAGTGTGGGGAGTAATGGTCCGTGTGATAGTGGGGAGTGATGGTCAGTGTGTGTGTGGGGCGTGATGGTCAGTGTGAGTGTGGGGAGTGATGGTCCGTGTGATAGTGGGGAGTGATGGTCAGTGTGTGTGTGGGGAGTGATGGTCAGTGTGAGTGTGGGGAGTGATGGTCAGTGTGTGTGTGTGGGGAGTGATGGTCAGTGTGTGTGTGGGGAGTGATGGTCAGTGTGAGTGTGGGGAGTGATGGTCCGTGTGATAGTGGAGAGTGATGGTCAGTGAGTGTGGGGAGTGATGGTCAGTGTGAGTGTGGGGAGTGATGGTCAGTGTGAGTGTGGGGAGTGATGGTCCGTATGATAGTGGGGAGTGATGGTCAGTGAGTGTGTGGGGAGTGATGGTCAGTGTGTGTGTGGGGAGTGATGGTCAGTGTGAGTGTGGGGAGTGATGGTCCGTGTGATAGTGGGGAGTGATGGTCAGTGAGTGTGGGGAGTGATGGTCAGTGTGAGTGTGGGGAGTGATGGTCCGTGTGATAGTGGGGAGTGATGGACAGTGAGTGTGGGGAGGGATGGTCAGTGAGTGTGGGGAGTGATGGTCAGTGTGAGTGTGTGGGGAGTGTTGGTCAGTGAGTGTGGGGAGTGATGGTCAGTGTGGGTGTGGGGCGTGTTGGTCAGTGTGTGTGTGTGGGGAGTGATGGTCAGTGTGAGTGTGGGGAGTGATGGTCCGTGTGATAGTGGGGAGTGATGGTCAGTGAGTGTGGGGAGTGATGGTCAGTGTGAGTGTGGGGAGTGATGGTCCGTGTGATAGTGGGGAGTGATGGTCAGTGAGTGTGGGGAGTGATGGTCAGTGTGTGTGTGTGTGGGGAGTGATGGTCAGTGTGTGTGTAGGGAGTGATGGTCAGTGTGAGTGAGGGGAGTGATGGTCCGTGTGATAGTGGGGAGTGATGGTCAGTGAGTGTGTGGGGACTGATGGTCAGTGTGTGTGTGGGGAGTGATGGTCAGTGTGAGTGTGGGGAGTGATGGTCCGTGTGATAGTGGGGAGTGATGGTCAGTGAGTGTGGGGAGTGATGGTCAGTGTGAGTGTGGGGAGTGATGGTCCGTGTGATAGTGGGGAGTGATGGTCAGTGAGTGTGGGGAGGGATGGTCAGTGAGTGTGAGGTGTGATGGTCAGTGTGAGAGTGTGGGGAGTGGTGGTCAGTGTGTGAGTGTGGGGAGTGATGCTCAGTGTGTGTGTGGGGAGTGATGGTCAGTGAGTGTGGGGAGTGATGGTCAGTGTGAGTGTGTGGGGAGTGTTGGTCAGTGTGTGTGTGTGTGTGGAGTGATGGTCAGTGAGTGTGTGGGGAGTGATGGTCAGTGTGTGTGTGTGGGGAGTGATGGTCAGTGTGAGTGTGTGGGGAGTGATGGTCAGTGTGTGTGGGGAGTGATGGTCAGTGAGTGTGGGGAGTGATGGTCAGTGAGTGTGTGGGGAGTGATGGTCAGTGTGTGTGTGGGGAGTGATGGTCAGGGTGTGTATGGGGTGTGATGGTCAGGGTGTGTGTGTGGGGAGTGATGGTCAGTGTGCGTGTGGGGAGTGATGGTCAGTGTGTGTATGGGGTGTGATGGTCAGGGTGTGTGTGTGGGGAGTGATGGTCAGTGTGCGTGTGTGTGTGGGGAGTGATGGTCAGTGTGTGAGTGGGGAGTGATGGTCAGTGTGAGTGTGGAGAGTGATGGTCGGTGTGTGTGTGGAGTGATGGTCAGTGTGTGAGTGGGGAATGATGGTCAGTGTGTGTGTGGGGAGTGATGGTCAGTGTGTGTGTGTGTGTGGGGAGTGATGGTCAGTGTGTGTGTAGGGAGTGATGGTCCGTGTGATAGTGGGGAGTGATGGTCAGTGAGTGTGTGGGGAGTGATGGTCAGTGTGTGTGAGGGGAGTGATGGTCAGTGTGAGTGTGGGGAGTGATGGTCCGTGTGATAGTGCGGAGTGATGGTCAGTGAGTGTGGGGAGTGATGGTCAGTGTGAGTGTGGGGAGTGATGGTCAGTGTGTGTGTGTGGGGAGTGATGGTCAGTGTGAGTGTGGGGAGTAATGGTCCGTGTGATAGTGGGGAGTGATGGTCAGTGTGTGTGTGGGGAGTGATGGTCAGTGTGAGTGTGGGGAGTGATGGTCAGTGTGTGTGTGTGGGGAGTGATGGTCAGTGTGTGTGTGGGGAGTGATGGTCAGTGTGAGTGTGGGGAGTGATGGTCCGTGTGATAGTGGAGAGTGATGGTCAGTGAGTGTGGGGAGTGATGGTCAGTGTGAGTGTGGGGAGTGATGGTCAGTGTGAGTGTGGGGAGTGATGGTCCGTATGATAGTGGGGAGTGATGGTCAGTGAGTGTGTGGGGAGTGATGGTCAGTGTGTGTGTGGGGAGTGATGGTCAGTGTGAGTGTGGGGAGTGATGGTCCGTGTGATAGTGGGGAGTGATGGTCAGTGAGTGTGGGGAGTGATGGTCAGTGTGAGTGTGGGGAGTGATGGTCCGTGTGATAGTGGGGAGTGATGGACAGTGAGTGTGGGGAGGGATGGTCAGTGAGTGTGGGGAGTGATGGTCAGTGTGAGTGTGTGGGGAGTGTTGGTCAGTGAGTGTGGGGAGTGATGGTCAGTGTGGGTGTGGGGCGTGTTGGTCAGTGTGTGTGTGTGGGGAGTGATGGTCAGTGTGAGTGTGGGGAGTGATGGTCCGTGTGATAGTGGGGAGTGATGGTCAGTGAGTGTGGGGAGTGATGGTCAGTGTGAGTGTGGGGAGTGATGGTCCGTGTGATAGTGGGGAGTGATGGTCAGTGAGTGTGGGGAGTGATGGTCAGTGTGTGTGTGTGTGGGGAGTGATGGTCAGTGTGTGTGTAGGGAGTGATGGTCAGTGTGAGTGAGGGGAGTGATGGTCCGTGTGATAGTGGGGAGTGATGGTCAGTGAGTGTGTGGGGACTGATGGTCAGTGTGTGTGTGGGGAGTGATGGTCAGTGTGAGTGTGGGGAGTGATGGTCCGTGTGATAGTGGGGAGTGATGGTCAGTGAGTGTGGGGAGTGATGGTCAGTGTGAGTGTGGGGAGTGATGGTCCGTGTGATAGTGGGGAGTGATGGTCAGTGAGTGTGGGGAGGGATGGTCAGTGAGTGTGAGGTGTGATGGTCAGTGTGAGAGTGTGGGGAGTGGTGGTCAGTGTGTGAGTGTGGGGAGTGATGCTCAGTGTGTGTGTGGGGAGTGATGGTCAGTGAGTGTGGGGAGTGATGGTCAGTGTGAGTGTGTGGGGAGTGTTGGTCAGTGTGTGTGTGTGTGTGGAGTGATGGTCAGTGAGTGTGTGGGGAGTGATGGTCAGTGTGTGTGTGTGGGGAGTGATGGTCAGTGTGAGTGTGTGGGGAGTGATGGTCAGTGTGTGTGGGGAGTGATGGTCAGTGAGTGTGGGGAGTGATGGTCAGTGAGTGTGTGGGGAGTGATGGTCAGTGTGTGTGTGGGGAGTGATGGTCAGGGTGTGTATGGGGTGTGATGGTCAGGGTGTGTGTGTGGGGAGTGATGGTCAGTGTGCGTGTGGGGAGTGATGGTCAGTGTGTGTATGGGGTGTGATGGTCAGGGTGTGTGTGTGGGGAGTGATGGTCAGTGTGCGTGTGTGTGTGGGGAGTGATGGTCAGTGTGTGAGTGGGGAGTGATGGTCAGTGTGAGTGTGGAGAGTGATGGTCGGTGTGTGTGTGGAGTGATGGTCAGTGTGTGAGTGGGGAATGATGGTCAGTGTGTGTGTGGGGAGTGATGGTCAGTGTGTGTGTGTGTGTGGGGAGTGATGGTCAGTGTGTGTGTAGGGAGTGATGGTCCGTGTGATAGTGGGGAGTGATGGTCAGTGAGTGTGTGGGGAGTGATGGTCAGTGTGTGTGAGGGGAGTGATGGTCAGTGTGAGTGTGGGGAGTGATGGTCCGTGTGATAGTGCGGAGTGATGGTCAGTGAGTGTGGGGAGTGATGGTCAGTGTGAGTGTGGGGAGTGATGGTCAGTGTGTGTGTGTGGGGAGTGATGGTCAGTGTGAGTGTGGGGAGTAATGGTCCGTGTGATAGTGGGGAGTGATGGTCAGTGTGTGTGTGGGGCGTGATGGTCAGTGTGAGTGTGGGGAGTGATGGTCCGTGTGATAGTGGGGAGTGATGGTCAGTGAGTGTGGGGAGTGATGGTCAGTGTGAGTGTGGGGAGTGATGGTCAGTGTGTGTGTGTGGGGAGTGATGGTCAGTGTGTGTGTGGGGAGTGATGGTCAGTGTGAGTGTGGGGAGTGATGGTCCGTGTGATAGTGGAGAGTGATGGTCAGTGAGTGTGGGGAGTGATGGTCAGTGTGAGTGTGGGGAGTGATGGTCAGTGTGAGTGTGGGGAGTGATGGTCCGTATGATAGTGGGGAGTGATGGTCAGTGAGTGTGTGGGGAGTGATGGTCAGTGTGTGTGTGGGGAGTGATGGTCAGTGTGAGTGTGGGGAGTGATGGTCCGTGTGATAGTGGGGAGTGATGGTCAGTGAGTGTGGGGAGTGATGGTCAGTGTGAGTGTGGGGAGTGATGGTCCGTGTGATAGTGGGGAGTGATGGACAGTGAGTGTGGGGAGGGATGGTCAGTGAGTGTGGGGAGTGATGGTCAGTGTGAGTGTGTGGGGAGTGTTGGTCAGTGAGTGTGGGGAGTGATGGTCAGTGTGGGTGTGGGGCGTGTTGGTCAGTGTGTGTGTGTGGGGAGTGATGGTCAGTGTGAGTGTGGGGAGTGATGGTCCGTGTGATAGTGGGGAGTGATGGTCAGTGAGTGTGGGGAGTGATGGTCAGTGTGAGTGTGGGGAGTGATGGTCCGTGTGATAGTGGGGAGTGATGGTCAGTGAGTGTGGGGAGTGATGGTCAGTGTGTGTGTGTGTGGGGAGTGATGGTCAGTGTGTGTGTAGGGAGTGATGGTCAGTGTGAGTGAGGGGAGTGATGGTCCGTGTGATAGTGGGGAGTGATGGTCAGTGAGTGTGTGGGGACTGATGGTCAGTGTGTGTGTGGGGAGTGATGGTCAGTGTGAGTGTGGGGAGTGATGGTCCGTGTGATAGTGGGGAGTGATGGTCAGTGAGTGTGGGGAGTGATGGTCAGTGTGAGTGTGGGGAGTGATGGTCCGTGTGATAGTGGGGAGTGATGGTCAGTGAGTGTGGGGAGGGATGGTCAGTGAGTGTGGGGTGTGATGGTCAGTGTGAGTGTGTGGGGAGTGGTGGTCAGTGTGTGAGTGTGGGGAGTGATGCTCAGTGTGTGTGTGGGGAGTGATGGTCAGTGAGTGTGGGGAGTGATGGTCAGTGTGAGTGTGTGGGGAGTGTTGGTCAGTGTGAGTGGGGAGTGATGGTCAGTGTGTGTGTGTGTGTGGAGTGATGGTCAGTGAGTGTGTGGGGAGTGATGGTCAGTGTGTGTGTGTGGGGAGTGATGGTCAGTGTGAGTGTGTGGGGAGTGATGGTCAGTGTGTGTGGGGAGTGATGGTCAGTGAGTGTGGGGAGTGATGGTCAGTGAGTGTGTGGGGAGTGATGGTCAGTGTGTGTGTGGGGAGTGATGGTCAGGGTGTGTATGGGGTGTGATGGTCAGGGTGTGTGTGTGGGGAGTGATGGTCAGTGTGTGTGTGGGGAGTGATGGTCAGTGTGTGTATGGGGTGTGATGGTCAGGGTGTGTGTGTGGGGAGTGATGGTCAGTGTGCGTGTGTGTGTGGGGAGTGATGGTCAGTGTGTGAGTGGGGAGTGATGGTCAGTGTGAGTGTGGAGAGTGATGGTCGGTGTGTGTGTGGAGTGATGGTCAGTGTGTGAGTGGGGAATGATGGTCAGTGTGTGTGTGGGGAGTGATGGTCAGTGAGTGTGTGGGGAGTGATGGTCAGTGTGTGTGGGGAGTGATGGTCAGTGTGTGTTTGAGGAGTGATGGTCAGTGTGTGTGTGTGTGTGGGGAGTGATGGTCAGTGTGAGTGTGGGGAGTGATGGTCAGTGAGTGTGTGGGGAGTGATGGTCAGTGTGTGTTTGGGGAGTGATGGTCAGTGTGTGTGTGTGTGGGGAGTGATGGTCAGTGTGAGTGTTGGGAGTGATGGTCAGTGTGGGTGTGGGGCGTGTTGGTCAGTGTGTGTGTGTGGGGAGTGATGGTCAGTGTGTGTTTGGGGAGTGATGGTCAGTGTGTGTGTGTGTGGGGAGTGATGGTCAGTGTGAGTGTAGGGAGTGATGGTCCGTGTGATAGTGGGGAGTGATGGTCAGTGAGTGTGTGGGGAGTGATGGTCAGTGTGTGTGTGTGTGGGGAGTGATGGTCAGTGTGAGTGTGGGGAGTGATGGTCCGTGTGATAGTGGGGAGTGATGGTCAGTGAGGATGGGGAGTGATGGTCAGTGTGAGTGTGGGGAGTGATGGTCAGTGTGTGTGTGTGGGGAGTGATGGTCAGTGTGAGTGTGGGGAGTAATGGTCCGTGTGATAGTGGGGAGTGATGGTCAGTGTGTGTGTGGGGCGTCATGGTCAGTGTGAGTGTGGGGAGTGATGGTCCGTGTGATAGTGGGGAGTGATGGTCAGTGTGAGTGTGGGGAGTGATGGTCAGTGTGAGTGTGGGGAGTGATGGTCAGTGTGTGTGTGGGGAGTGATGGTCAGTGTGTGTGTGGGGAGTGATGGTCAGTGTGAGTGTGGGGAGTGATGGTCCGTGTGATAGTGGAGAGTGATGTTCAGTGAGTGTGGGGAGTGATGGTCAGTGTGAGTGTGGGGAGTGATGGTCAGTGTGAGTGTGGGGAGTGATGGTCCGTATGATAGTGGGGAGTGATGGTCAGTGAGTGTGTGGGGAGTGATGGTCAGTGTGTGTGTGGGGAGTGATGGTCCGTGTGATAGTGGGGAGTGATGGTCAGTGAGTGTGGGGAGTGATGGTCAGTGTGAGTGTGGGGAGTGATGGTCCGTGTGACAGTGGGGAGTGATGGACAGTGAGTGTGGGGAGGGATGGTCAGTGAGTGTGGGGAGTGATGGTCAGTGTGAGTGTGTGGGGAGTGTTGGTCAGTGAGTGTGGGGGGTGATGGTCAGTGTGGGTGTGGGGCGTGTTGGTCAGTGTGTGTGTGTGGGGAGTGATGGTCAGTGTGTGTTTGGGGAGTGATGGTCAGTGTGTGTGTGTGTGGGGAGTGATGGTCAGTGTGTGTGTAGGGAGTGATGGTCAGTGTGAGTGTGGGGAGTGATGGTCCGTGTGATAGTGGGGAGTGATGGTCAGTGAGTGTGTGGGGAGTGATGGTCAGTGTGTGTGTGGGGAGTGATGGTCAGTGTGAGTGTGGGGAGTGATGGTCCGTGTGATAGTGGGGAGTGATGGTCAGTGAGTGTGGGGAGTGATGGTCAGTGTGAGTGTGGGGAGTGATGGTCCGTGTGATAGTGGGGAGTGATGGTCAGTGAGTGTGGGGAGGGTTGGTCAGTGAGTGTGGGGTGTGATGGTCAGTGTGAGTGTGTGGGGAGTGTTGGTCAGTGAGTGTGGGGAGTGATGGTCAGTGTGAGTGTGTGGGGAGTGGTGGTCAGTGTGTGAGTGTGGGGAGTGATGGTCAGTGTGTGTGTGGGGAGTGTTGATCAGTGAGTGTGGGGAGTGGTGGTCAGTGTGTGAGTGTGGGGAGTGATGGTCAGTGTGTGTGTGGGGAGTGATGGTCAGTGAGTGTGGGGAGTGATGGTCAGTGTGAGTGTGTGGGGAGTGTTGGTCAGTGTGAGTGGGGAGTGATGGTCAGTGTGTGTGTGTGTGTGGAGTGATGGTCAGTGAGTGTGTGGGGAGTGATGGTCAGTGTGTGTGTGTGGGGAGTGATGGTCAGTGTGAGTGTGTGGGGAGTGATGGTCAGTGTGTGTGGGGAGTGATGGTCAGTGAGTGTGGGGGGTGATGGTCAGTGAGTGTGTGGGGAGTGATGGTCAGTGTGTGTGTGGGGAGTGATGGTCAGGGTGTGTATGGGGTGTGATGGTCAGGGTGTGTGTGTGGGGAGTGATGGTCAGTGTGCGTGTGTGTGTGGGGAGTGATGGTCAGTGTGTGAGTGGGGAGTGATGGTCAGTGTGAGTGTGTGGGGAGTGTTGGTCAGTGAGTGTGGGGAGTGATGGTCAGTGTGAGTGTGTGGGGAGTGGTGGTCAATGTGTGAGTTTGGGGAGTGATGGTCAGTGTGTGTGTGGCGACTGATGGTCAGTGAGTGTGGGGAGTGATGGTCAGTGTGAGTGTGTGGGGAGTGTTGGTCAGTGAGTGTGGGGAGTGATGGTCAGTGTGTGTGTGTGGGGAGTGATGGTCAGTGAGTGTGTGGGGAGTGATGGTCAGTGTGTGTGTGTGGGGAGTGATGGTCAGTGTGAGTGTGTGGGTAGTGATGGTCAGTGTGTGTGGGGAGTGATGGTCAGTGAGTGTGGGGAGTGATGGTCAGTGAGTGTGTGGAGAGTGATGGTCAGTGTGTGTGTGTGGGGAGTGATGGTCAGGGTGTGTATGGGGTGTGATGGTCAGGGTGTGTGTGTGGGGAGTGATGGTCAGTGTGCGTGTGTGTGTGGGGAATGATGGTCAGTGTGTGAGTGGGGAGTGATGGTCAGTGTGTGTGTGGGGAGTGATGGTCAGTGTGTGTGTGTGTGTGTGGGGAGTGATGGTCAGGGTGTGTGTGTGGGGAGTGATGGTCAGTGTGTGTTTGGGGAGTGATGGTCAGGGTGTGTGTGTGGGGAATGATGGTCAGTGTGTGTGGGGAGTGATGGTCAGTGTGTGTGTGTGGGGAGTGATGGTCAGGGTGTGTGTGTGGAGAGTGATGGTCAGTGTGTGTGGGGAGTGATGGTCAGGGTGTGTGTGTGTGGGGAGTGATGGTCAGTGTGTGTGTGTGGGGAGTGATGGTCAGTGAGTGTGGGGAGTGATGGTCAGTGAGTGTGGGGAGTGATGGTCAGTGTGAGTGTGTGGGGAGTGATGGTCAGGGTGTGTGTGGGAACTGATGGTCAGTGTGAGTGTGGGGAGTGATGGTCAGTGTGTGTGGGGAGTGATGGTCAGTGTGTGTGTGGGAATGATGGTCAGTGTGTGTGTGTGGGGATGATGGTCAGTGTGTGTGTGTGGAGTGATGGGTCAGTGTGTGAGTGGGGAATGATGGTCAGTGTGTGTGTGGGGAGTGATGGTCAGTGTGTGTGTGGGGAGTGATGGTCAGTGAGTGTGTGGGGAGTGATGGTCAATGTGTGTGTGTGGGGAGTGATGGTCAGTGTGTGTGTTGAGAGTGATGGTCGGTGTGTGTGGGGAGTGATGGTCAGTGTGTGTGTGGGGAGTGATGGTCAGTGTGAGTGTGGGGAGTGATGGTCAGTGTGTGTGTGGGGAGTGATGGTCAGTGTGTGTGTGGGGAGTGATGGTCAGTGTGAGTGTGGGGAGTGATGGTCAGTGTGTGTGGGGAGTGATGGTCAGTGTGTGTGTGGGAATGATGGTCAGTGTGTGTGTGTGGGGATGATGGTCAGTGTGTGTGTGTGGAGTGATGGGTCAGTGTGTGAGTGGGGAATGATGGTCAGTGTGTGTGTGGGGAGTGATGGTCAGTGTGTGTGTGGGGAGTGATGGTCAGTGAGTGTGTGGGGAGTGATGGTCAATGTGTGTGTGTGGGGAGTGATGGTCAGTGTGTGTGTTGAGAGTGATGGTCGGTGTGTGTGGGGAGTGATGGTCAGTGTGTGTGTGGGGAGTGATGGTCAGTGTGAGTGTGGGGAGTGATGGTCAGTGTGTGTGTGGGGAGTGTTGGTCAGTGAGTGTGGGGAGTGATGGTCAGTGTGGGTGTAGGGCGTGTTGGTCAGTGTGTGTGTGTGTGTGGCGAGTGATGGTCAGTGTGTGTTTGGGGAGTGATGGTCAGTGTGTGTGTGTGTGGGGAGTGATGGTCAGTGTGTGTGTAGGGAGTGATGGTCAGTGTGAGTGTGGGGAGTGATGGTCCGTGTGATAGTGGGGAGTGATGGTCAGTGAGTGTGTGGGGAGTGATGGTCAGTGTGTGTGTGGGGAGTGATGGTCAGTGTGAGTGTGGGGAGTGATGGTCCGTGTGATAGTGGGGAGTGATGGTCAGTGAGTGTGGGGAGTGATGGTCAGTGTGAGTGTGGGGAGTGATGGTCCGTGTGATAGTGGGGAGTGATGGTCAGTGAGTGTGGGGAGGGATGGTCAGTGAGTGTGGGGAGTGATGGTCAGTGTGAGTGTGTGGGGAGTGTTGGTCAGTGAGTGTGGGGAGTGATGGTCAGTGTGAGTGTGTGGGGAGTGGTGGTCAGTGTGTGAGTGTGCGGAGTGATGGTCAGTGTGTGTGTGGGGAGTGATGGTCAGTGAGTGTGAGGAGTGATGGTCAGTGTGAGTGTGTGGGGAGTGTTGGTCAGTGTGTGTGGGGAGTGATGGTCAGTGTGTGTGGAGTGATGGTCAGTGAGTGTGTGGGGAGTGATGGTCAGTGTGTGTGTGTGGGGGGAGTGATGGTCAGTGTGAGTGTGTGTGGAGTGATGGTCAGTGTGTGTGGGGAGTGATGGTCAGTGAGTGTGTGGGGAGTGATGGTCAGCGAGTGTGTGGGGAGTGATGGTCAGTGTGTGTGTGGGGAGTGATGGTCAGGGTGTGTATGGGGTGTGATGGTCAGGGTGTGTGTGTGGGGAGTGATGGTCAGTGTGCGTGTGTGTGTGGGGAGTGATGGTCAGTGTGTGAGTGGGGAGTGATGGTCAGTGTGAGTGTGGAGAGTGATGGTCGGTGTGTGTGGGGAGTGATGGTCAGTGTGTGAGTGGGGAATGATGGTCAGTGTGTGTGTGGGGAGTGATGGTCAGTGAGTGTGTGGGGAGTGATGGTCAGTGTGTGTGGGGAGTGATGGTCAGTGTGTGTTTGAGGAGTGATGGTCAGTGTGTGTGTGTGTGTGGGGAGTGATGGTCAGTGTGAGTGTGGGGAGTGATGGTCAGTGAGTGTGTGGGGAGTGATGGTCAGTGTGTGTTTGGGGAGTGATGGTCAGTGTGTGTGTGTGTGGGGAGTGATGGTCAGTGTGAGTGTTAGGAGTGATGGTCAGTGTGGGTGTGGGGCGTGTTGGTCAGTGTGTGTGTGTGGGGAGTGATGGTCAGTGTGTGTTTGGGGAGTGATGGTCAGTGTGTGTGTGTGTGGGGAGTGATGGTCAGTGTGTGTGTAGGGAGTGATGGTCCGTGTGATAGTGGGGAGTGATGGTCAGTGAGTGTGTGGGGAGTGATGGTCAGTGTGTGTGTGGGGAGTGATGGTCAGTGTGAGTGTGGGGAGTGATGGTCCGTGTGATAGTGGGGAGTGATGGTCAGTGAGTGTGGGGAGTGATGGTCAGTGTGAGTGTGGGGAGTGATGGTCAGTGTGTGTGTGTGGGGAGTGATGGTCAGTGTGAGTGTGGGGAGTAATGGTCCGTGTGATAGTGGGGAGTGATGGTCAGTGTGTGTGTGGGGCGTGATGGTCAGTGTGAGTGTGGGGAGTGATGGTCCGTGTGATAGTGGGGAGTGATGGTCAGTGAGTGTGGGGAGTGATGGTCAGTGTGAGTGTGGGGAGTGATGGTCAGTGTGAGTGTGTGGGGAGTGTTGGTCAGTGAGTGTGGGGAGTGATGGTCAGTGTGAGTGTGGGGAGTGATGGTCAGTGAGTGTGTGGGGAGTGATGGTCAGTGTGTGTTTGGGGAGTGATGGTCAGTGTGTGTGTGTGTGGGGAGTGATGGTCAGTGTGAGTGTTGGGAGTGATGGTCAGTGTGGGTGTGGGGCGTGTTGATCAGTGTGTGTGTGGGGAGTGATGGTCAGTGTGTGTTTGGGGAGTGATGGTCAGTGTGTGTGTGTGTGGGGAGTGATGGTCAGTGTGTGTGTAGGGAGTGATGGTCCGTGTGATAGTGGGGAGTGATGGTCAGTGAGTGTGTGGGGAGTGATGGTCAGTGTGTGTGTGGGGAGTGATGGTCAGTGTGAGTGTGGGGAGTGATGGTCCGTGTGATAGTGAGGAGTGATGGTCAGTGTGTGTTTGGGGAGTGATGGTCAGTGTGAGTGTGGGGAGTGATGGTCCGTGTGATAGTGGGGAGTGATGGTCAGTGAGTGTGGGGAGTGATAGTCAGTGTGAGTGTGGGGAGTGATGGTCAGTGTGTGTGTGGGGAGTGATGGTCAGTGTGTGTGTGGGGAGTGATGGTCAGTGTGAGTGTGGGGAGTGATGGTCCGTGTGATAGTGGAGAGTGATGGTCAGTAAGTGTGGGGAGTGATGGTCAGTGTGAGTGTGGGGAGTGATGGTCAGTGTGAGTGTGGGGAGTGATGGTCCGTATGATAGTGGGGAGTGATGGTCAGTGAGTGTGTGGGGAGTGATGGTCAGTGTGTGTGTGTGGGGAGTGATGGTCAGTGTGTGTGTGGGGAGTGATGGTCAGTGTGTGTGTGTGGGGAGTGATGGTCAGTGTGTGTGTGTGGGGAGTGATGGTCAGTGTGTGTGTGGGGAGTGATGGTCAGTGTGAGTGTGGGGAGTGATGGTCCGTGTGATAGTGTGGAGTGATGGTCAGTGAGTGTGGGGAGTGATGGCCAATGTGAGTGTGGGGAGTGATGGTCCGTGTGATAGTGGGGAGTGATGGACAGTGAGTGTGGGGAGGGATGGTCAGTGAGTGTGGGGAGTGATGGTCAGTGTGAGTGTGTGGGGAGTGTTGGTTAGTGAGTGTGGGGAGTGATGGTCAGTGTGGGTGTGGGGCGTGTTGGTCAGTGTGTGTGTGTGGCGAGTGATGGTCAGTGTGTGTTTGGGGAGTGATGGTCAGTGTGTGTGTGTGTGGGGAGTGATGGTCAGTGTGTGTGTAGGGAGTGATGGTCAGTGTGAGTGTGGGGAGTGATGGTCCGTGTGATAGTGGGGAGTGATGGTCAGTGAGTGTGTGGGGAGTGATGGTCAGTGTGTGTGTGGGGAGTGATGGTCAGTGTGAGTGTGGGGAGTGATGGTCCGTGTGATAGTGGGGAGTGATGGTCAGTGAGTGTGGGGAGTGATGGTCAGTGTGAGTGTGGGGAGTGATGGTCCGTGTGATAGTGGGGAGTGATGGTCAGTGAGTGTGGGGAGGGATGGTCAGTGAGTGTGGGGAGTGATGGTCAGTGTGAGTGTGTGGGGAGTGTTGGTCAGTGAGTGTGGGGAGTGATGGTCAGTGTGAGTGTGTGGGGAGTGGTGGTCAGTGTGTGAGTGTGCGGAGTGATGGTCAGTGTGTGTGTGGGGAGTGATGGTCAGTGAGTGTGGGTAGTGATGGTCAGTGTGAGTGTGTGGGGAGTGTTGGTCAGTGTGTGTGGGGAGTGATGGTCTGTGTGTGTGTGTGTGGAGTGATGGTCAGTGAGTGTGGGGAGTGATGGTCAGTGTGAGTGTGTGGGGAGTGGTGGTCAGTGTGTGAGTGTGCGGAGTGATGGTCAGTGTGTGTGTGGGGAGTGATGGTCAGTGAGTGTGGGTAGTGATGGTCAGTGTGAGTGTGTGGGGAGTGTTGGTCAGTGTGTGTGGGGAGTGATGGTCTGTGTGTGTGTGTGTGGAGTGATGGTCAGTGAGTGTGTGGGGAGTGATGGTCAGTGTGTGTGTGTGTGGGGAGTGATGGTCAGTGTGAGTGTGTGGGGAGTGATGGTCAGTGTGTGTGGGGAGTGATGGTCAGTGAGTGTGGGGAGTGATGGTCAGCGAGTGTGTGGGGAGTGATGGTCAGATTGTGTGTGTGGGGAGTGATGGTCAGGGTGTGTATGGGGTGTGATGGTCAGGGTGTGTGTGTGGGGAGTGATGGTCAGTGTGCGTGTGTGTGTGGGGAGTGATGGTCAGTGTGTGAGTGGGGAGTGATGGTCAGTGTGAGTGTGGAGAGTGATGGTCGGTGTGTGTGGGGAGTGATGGTCAGTGTGTGAGTGGGGAATGATGGTCAGTGTGTGTGTGGGGAGTGATGGTCAGTGAGTGTGTGCGGAGTGATGGTCAGTGAGTGTGTGGGGAGTGATGGTCAGTGTGTGAGTGGGGAATGATGGTCAGTGTGTGTGTGGGGAGTGATGGTCAGTGAGTGTGTGGGGAGTGATGGTCAGTGTGTGTGGGGAGTGATGGTCAGTGTGTGTTTGAGGAGTGATGGTCAGTGTGTGTGTGTGTGTGGGGAGTGATGGTCAGTGTGAGTGTGGGGAGTGATGGTCAGTGAGTGTGTGGGGAGTGATGGTCAGTGTGTGTTTGGGGAGTGATGGTCAGTGTGTGTGTGTGTGGGGAGTGATGGTCAGTGTGAGTGTTGGGAGTGATGGTCAGTGTGGGTGTGGGGCGTGTTGGTCAGTGTGTGTGTGTGGGGAGTGATGGTCAGTGTGTGTTTGGGGAGTGATGGTCAGTGTGTGTGTGTGTGTGGGGAGTGATGGTCAGTGTGTGTGTAGGGAGTGATGGTCCGTGTGATAGTGGGGAGTGATGGTCAGTGAGTGTGTGGGGAGTGATGGTCAGTGTGTGTGAGGGGAGTGATGGTCAGTGTGAGTGTGGGGAGTGATGGTCCGTGTGATAGTGGGGAGTGATGGTCAGTGAGTGTGGGGAGTGATGGTCAGTGTGAGTGTGGGGAGTGATGGTCAGTGTGTGTGTGTGGGGAGTGATGGTCAGTGTGAGTGTGGGGAGTAATGGTCCGTGTGATAGTGGGGAGTGATGGTCAGTGTGTGTGTGGGGCGTGATGGTCAGTGTGAGTGTGGGGAGTGATGGTCCGTGTGATAGTGGGGAGTGATGGTCAGTGAGTGTGGGGAGTGATGGTCAGTGTGAGTGTGGGGAGTGATGGTCAGTGTGTGTGTGTGGGGAGTGATGGTCAGTGTGTGTGTGGGGAGTGATGGTCAGTGTGAGTGTGGGGAGTGATGGTCCGTGTGATAGTGGAGAGTGATGGTCAGTGAGTGTGGGGAGTGATGGTCAGTGTGAGTGTGGGGAGTGATGGTCAGTGTGAGTGTGGGGAGTGATGGTCCGTATGATAGTGGGGAGTGATGGTCAGTGAGTGTGTGGGGAGTGATGGTCAGTGTGTGTGTGGGGAGTGATGGTCAGTGTGAGTGTGGGGAGTGATGGTCCGTGTGATAGTGGGGAGTGATGGTCAGTGAGTGTGGGGAGTGATGGTCAGTGTGAGTGTGGGGAGTGATGGTCCGTGTGATAGTGGGGAGTGATGGACAGTGAGTGTGGGGAGGGATGGTCAGTGAGTGTGGGGAGTGATGGTCAGTGTGAGTGTGTGGGGAGTGTTGGTCAGTGAGTGTGGGGAGTGATGGTCAGTGTGGGTGTGGGGCGTGTTGGTCAGTGTGTGTGTGTGGGGAGTGATGGTCAGTGTGAGTGTGGGGAGTGATGGTCCGTGTGATAGTGGGGAGTGATGGTCAGTGAGTGTGGGGAGTGATGGTCAGTGTGAGTGTGGGGAGTGATGGTCCGTGTGATAGTGGGGAGTGATGGTCAGTGAGTGTGGGGAGTGATGGTCAGTGTGTGTGTGTGTGTGGGGAGTGATGGTCAGTGTGTGTGTAGGGAGTGATGGTCAGTGTGAGTGAGGGGAGTGATGGTCCGTGTGATAGTGGGGAGTGATGGTCAGTGAGTGTGTGGGGACTGATGGTCAGTGTGTGTGTGGGGAGTGATGGTCAGTGTGAGTGTGGGGAGTGATGGTCCGTGTGATAGTGGGGAGTGATGGTCAGTGAGTGTGGGGAGTGATGGTCAGTGTGAGTGTGGGGAGTGATGGTCCGTGTGATAGTGGGGAGTGATGGTCAGTGAGTGTGGGGAGGGATGGTCAGTGAGTGTGAGGTGTGATGGTCAGTGTGAGTGTGTGGGGAGTGGTGGTCAGTGTGTGAGTGTGGGGAGTGATGCTCAGTGTGTGTGTGGGGAGTGATGGTCAGTGAGTGTGGGGAGTGATGGTCAGTGTGAGTGTGTGGGGAGTGTTGGTCAGTGTGAGTGGGGAGTGATGGTCAGTGTGTGTGTGTGTGTGGAGTGATGGTCAGTGAGTGTGTGGGGAGTGATGGTCAGTGTGTGTGTGTGGGGAGTGATGGTCAGTGTGAGTGTGTGGGGAGTGATGGTCAGTGTGTGTGGGGAGTGATGGTCAGTGAGTGTGGGGAGTGATGGTCAGTGAGTGTGTGGGGAGTGATGGTCAGTGTGTGTGTGGGGAGTGATGGTCAGGGTGTGTATGGGGTGTGATGGTCAGGGTGTGTGTGTGGGGAGTGATGGTCAGTGTGCGTGTGGGGAGTGATGGTCAGTGTGTGTATGGGGTGTGATGGTCAGGGTGTGTGTGTGGGGAGTGATGGTCAGTGTGCGTGTGTGTGTGGGGAGTGATGGTCAGTGTGTGAGTGGGGAGTGTTGGTCAGTGTGAGTGTGGAGAGTGATGGTCGGTGTGTGTGTGGAGTGATGGTCAGTGTGTGAGTGGGGAATGATGGTCAGTGAGTGTGTGGGGAGTGATGGTCAGTGTGTGTGTGTGTGTGGGGAGTGATGGTCAGTGTGTGTGTAGGGAGTGATGGTCCGTGTGATAGTGGGGAGTGATGGTCAGTGAGTGTGTGGGGAGTGATGGTCAGTGTGTGTGAGGGGAGTGATGGTCAGTGTGAGTGTGGGGAGTGATGGTCCGTGTGATAGTGGGGAGTGATGGTCAGTGAGTGTGGGGAGTGATGGTCAGTGTGAGTGTGGGGAGTGATGGTCAGTGTGTGTGTGTGGGGAGTGATGGTCAGTGTGAGTGTGGGGAGTGATGGTCCGTGTGATAGTGGGGAGTGATGGTCAGTGTGTGTGTGGGGCGTGATGGTCAGTGTGAGTGTGGGGAGTGATGGTCCGTGTGATAGTGGGGAGTGATGGTCAGTGTGTGTGTGGGGAGTGATGGTCAGTGTGAGTGTGGGGAGTGATGGTCAGTGTGTGTGTGTGGGGAGTGATGGTCAGTGTGTGTGTGGGGAGTGATGGTCAGTGTGAGTGTGGGGAGTGATGGTCCGTGTGATAGTGGAGAGTGATGGTCAGTGAGTGTGGGGAGTGATGGTCAGTGTGAGTGTGGGGAGTGATGGTCAGTGTGAGTGTGGGGAGTGATGGTCCGTATGATAGTGGGGAGTGATGGTCAGTGAGTGTGTGGGGAGTGATGGTCAGTGTGTGTGTGGGGAGTGATGGTCAGTGTGAGTGTGGGGAGTGATGGTCCGTGTGATAGTGGGGAGTGATGGTCAGTGAGTGTGGGGAGTGATGGTCAGTGTGAGTGTGGGGAGTGATGGTCCGTGTGATAGTGGGGAGTGATGGACAGTGAGTGTGGGGAGGGATGGTCAGTGAGTGTGGGGAGTGATGGTCAGTGTGAGTGTGTGGGGAGTGTTGGTCAGTGAGTGTGGGGAATGATGGTCAGTGTGGGTGTGGGGCGTGTTGGTCAGTGTGTGTGTGGGGAGTGATGGTCAGTGTGAGTGTGGGGAGTGATGGTCCGTGTGATAGTGGGGAGTGATGGTCAGTGAGTGTGGGGAGTGATGGTCAGTGTGAGTGTGGGGAGTGATGGTCCGTGTGATAGTGGGGAGTGATGGTCAGTGAGTGTGGGGAGTGATGGTCAGTGTGTGTGTGTGTGGGGAGTGATGGTCAGTGTGTGTGTAGGGAGTGATGGTCAGTGTGAGTGAGGGGAGTGATGGTCCGTGTGATAGTGGGGAGTGATGGTCAGTGAGTGTGTGGGGACTGATGGTCAGTGTGTGTGTGGGGAGTGATGGTCAGTGTGAGTGTGGGGAGTGATGGTCCGTGTGATAGTGGGGAGTGATGGTCAGTGAGTGTGGGGAGTGATGGTCAGTGTGAGTGTGGGGAGTGATGGTCCGTGTGATAGTGGGGAGTGATGGTCAGTGAGTGTGGGGAGGGATGGTCAGTGAGTGTGGGGTGTGATTGTCAGTGTGAGTGTGTGGGGAGTGGTGGTCAGTGTGTGAGTGTGGGGAGTGATGCTCAGTGTGTGTGTGGGGAGTGATGGTCAGTGAGTGTGGGGAGTGATGGTCAGTGTGAGTGTGTGGGGAGTGTTGGTCAGTGTGAGTGGGGAGTGATGGTCAGTGTGTGTGTGTGTGTGGAGTGATGGTCAGTGAGTGTGTGGGGAGTGATGGTCAGTGTGTGTGTGTGGGGAGTGATGGTCAGTGTGAGTGTGTGGGGAGTGATGGTCAGTGTGTGTGGGGAGTGATGGTCAGTGAGTGTGGGGAGTGATGGTCAGTGAGTGTGTGGGGAGTGATGGTCAGTGTGTGTGTGGGGAGTGATGGTCAGGGTGTGTATGGGGTGTGATGGTCAGGGTGTGTGTGTGGGGAGTGATGGTCAGTGTGCGTGTGGGGAGTGATGGTCAGTGTGTGTATGGGGTGTGATGGTCAGGGTGTGTGTGTGGGGAGTGATGGTCAGTGTGCGTGTGTGTGTGGGGAGTGATGGTCAGTGTGTGAGTGGGGAGTGATGGTCAGTGTGAGTGTGGAGAGTGATGGTCGGTGTGTGTGTGGAGTGATGGTCAGTGTGTGAGTGGGGAATGATGGTCAGTGTGTGTGTGGGGAGTGATGGTCAGTGAGTGTGTGGGGAGTGATGGTCAGTGTGTGTGGGGAGTGATGGTCAGTGTGATAGTGGGGAGTGATGGTCAGTGTGTGTGTGGGGAGTGATGGTCAGTGTGAGTGTGGGGAGTGATGGTCCGTGTGATAGTGGGGAGTGATGGTCAGTGTGTGTGTGGGGAGTGATGGTCAGTGTGAGTGTGGGGAGTGATGGTCAGTGAGTGTGTGGGGAGTGATGGTCAGTGTGTGTTTGGGGAGTGATGGTCAGTGTGTGTGTGTGTGGGGAGTGATGGTCAGTGTGAGTGTTGGGAGTGATGGTCAGTGTGGGTGTGGGGCGTGTTGGTCAGTGTGTGTGTGTGGGGAGTGATGGTCAGTGTGTGTTTGGGGAGTGATGGTCAGTGTGTGTGTGTGTGGGGAGTGATGGTCAGTGTGAGTGTAGGGAGTGATGGTCCGTGTGATAGTGGGGAGTGATGGTCAGTGAGTGTGTGGGGAGTGATGGTCAGTGTGTGTGTGTGTGGGGAGTGATGGTCAGTGTGAGTGTGGGGAGTGATGGTCCGTGTGATAGTGGGGAGTGATGGTCAGTGAGGATGGGGAGTGATGGTCAGTGTGAGTGTGGGGAGTGATGGTCAGTGTGTGTGTGTGGGGAGTGATGGTCAGTGTGAGTGTGGGGAGTAATGGTCCGTGTGATAGTGGGGAGTGATGGTCAGTGTGTGTGTGGGGCGTGATGGTCAGTGTGAGTGTGGGGAGTGATGGTCCGTGTGATAGTGGGGAGTGATGGTCAGTGTGAGTGTGGGGAGTGATGGTCAGTGTGAGTGTGGGGAGTGATGGTCAGTGTGTGTGTGGGGAGTGATGGTCAGTGTGTGTGTGGGGAGTGATGGTCAGTGTGAGTGTGGGGAGTGATGGTCCGTGTGATAGTGGAGAGTGATGTTCAGTGAGTGTGGGGAGTGATGGTCAGTGTGAGTGTGGGGAGTGATGGTCAGTGTGAGTGTGGGGAGTGATGGTCCGTATGATAGTGGGGAGTGATGGTCAGTGAGTGTGTGGGGAGTGATGGTCAGTGTGTGTGTGGGGAGTGATGGTCCGTGTGATAGTGGGGAGTGATGGTCAGTGAGTGTGGGGAGTGATGGTCAGTGTGAGTGTGGGGAGTGATGGTCCGTGTGACAGTGGGGAGTGATGGACAGTGAGTGTGGGGAGGGATGGTCAGTGAGTGTGGGGAGTGATGGTCAGTGTGAGTGTGTGGGGAGTGTTGGTCAGTGAGTGTGGGGGGTGATGGTCAGTGTGGGTGTGGGGCGTGTTGGTCAGTGTGTGTGTGTGGGGAGTGATGGTCAGTGTGTGTTTGGGGAGTGATGGTCAGTGTGTGTGTGTGTGGGGAGTGATGGTCAGTGTGTGTGTAGGGAGTGATGGTCAGTGTGAGTGTGGGGAGTGATGGTCCGTGTGATAGTGGGGAGTGATGGTCAGTGAGTGTGTGGGGAGTGATGGTCAGTGTGTGTGTGGGGAGTGATGGTCAGTGTGAGTGTGGGGAGTGATGGTCCGTGTGATAGTGGGGAGTGATGGTCAGTGAGTGTGGGGAGTGATGGTCAGTGTGAGTGTGGGGAGTGATGGTCCGTGTGATAGTGGGGAGTGATGGTCAGTGAGTGTGGGGAGGGTTGGTCAGTGAGTGTGGGGTGTGATGGTCAGTGTGAGTGTGTGGGGAGTGTTGGTCAGTGAGTGTGGGGAGTGATGGTCAGTGTGAGTGTGTGGGGAGTGGTGGTCAGTGTGTGAGTGTGGGGAGTGATGGTCAGTGTGTGTGTGGGGAGTGTTGGTCAGTGAGTGTGGGGAGTGATGGTCAGTGTGAGTGTGTGGGGAGTGGTGGTCAGTGTGTGAGTGTGGGGAGTGATGGTCAGTGTGTGTGTGGGGAGTGATGGTCAGTGAGTGTGGGGAGTGATGGTCAGTGTGAGTGTGTGGGGAGTGTTGGTCAGTGTGAGTGGGGAGTGATGGTCAGTGTGTGTGTGTGTGTGGAGTGATGGTCAGTGAGTGTGTGGGGAGTGATGGTCAGTGTGTGTGTGTGGGGAGTGATGGTCAGTGTGAGTGTGTGGGGAGTGATGGTCAGTGTGTGTGGGGAGTGATGGTCAGTGAGTGTGGGGGGTGATGGTCAGTGAGTGTGTGGGGAGTGATGGTCAGTGTGTGTGTGGGGAGTGATGGTCAGGGTGTGTATGGGGTGTGATGGTCAGGGTGTGTGTGTGGGGAGTGATGGTCAGTGTGCGTGTGTGTGTGGGGAGTGATGGTCAGTGTGTGAGTGGGGAGTGATGGTCAGTGTGAGTGTGTGGGGAGTGTTGGTCAGTGAGTGTGGGGAGTGATGGTCAGTGTGAGTGTGTGGGGAGTGGTGGTCAATGTGTGAGTTTGGGGAGTGATGGTCAGTGTGTGTGTGGCGACTGATGGTCAGTGAGTGTGGGGAGTGATGGTCAGTGTGAGTGTGTGGGGAGTGTTGGTCAGTGAGTGTGGGGAGTGATGGTCAGTGTGTGTGTGTGTGGAGTGATGGTCAGTGAGTGTGTGGGGAGTGATGGTCAGTGTGTGTGTGTGGGGAGTGATGGTCAGTGTGAGTGTGTGGGTAGTGATGGTCAGTGTGTGTGGGGAGTGATGGTCAGTGAGTGTGGGGAGTGATGGTCAGTGAGTGTGTGGAGAGTGATGGTCAGTGTGTGTGTGTGGGGAGTGATGGTCAGGGTGTGTATGGGGTGTGATGGTCAGGGTGTGTGTGTGGGGAGTGATGGTCAGTGTGCGTGTGTGTGTGGGGAATGATGGTCAGTGTGTGAGTGGGGAGTGATGGTCAGTGTGTGTGTGGGGAGTGATGGTCAGTGTGTGTGTGTGTGTGTGGGGAGTGATGGTCAGGGTGTGTGTGTGGGGAGTGATGGTCAGTGTGTGTTTGGGGAGTGATGGTCAGGGTGTGTGTGTGGGGAATGATGGTCAGTGTGTGTGGGGAGTGATGGTCAGTGTGTGTGTGTGGGGAGTGATGGTCAGGGTGTGTGTGTGGAGAGTGATGGTCAGTGCGTGTGGGGAGTGATGGTCAGGGTGTGTGTGTGTGGGGAGTGATGGTCAGTGTGTGTGTGTGGGGAGTGATGGTCAGTGAGTGTGGGGAGTGATGGTCAGTGAGTGTGGGGAGTGATGGTCAGTGTGAGTGTGTGGGGAGTGATGGTCAGGGTGTGTGTGGGAACTGATGGTCAGTGTGAGTGTGGGGAGTGATGGTCAGTGTGTGTGGGGAGTGATGGTCAGTGTGTGTGTGGGAATGATGGTCAGTGTGTGTGTGTGGGGATGATGGTCAGTGTGTGTGTGTGGAGTGATGGGTCAGTGTGTGAGTGGGGAATGATGGTCAGTGTGTGTGTGGGGAGTGATGGTCAGTGTGTGTGTGGGGAGTGATGGTCAGTGAGTGTGTGGGGAGTGATGGTCAATGTGTGTGTGTGGGGAGTGATGGTCAGTGTGTGTGTTGAGAGTGATGGTCGGTGTGTTTGGGGAGTGATGGTCAGTGTGTGTGTGGGGAGTGATGGTCAGTATGTGTGTGGGGAGTGATGGTCAGTGTGTGTGTGTGTGTGGGGAGTAATGGTCAGGGTGTGTGTGTGGGGAGTGATGGTCAGTGTGTGTTTGGGGAGTGATGGTCAGGGTGTGTGTGGGGAGTGATGGTCAGTGTGTGTGTAGGGAGTGATGGTCCGTGTGATAGTGGGGAGTGATGGTCAGTGAGTGTGTGGGGAGTGATGGTCAGTGTGTGTGTGGGGAGTGATGGTCAGTGTGAGTGTGGGGAGTGATGGTCAGGGTGTGTATGGGGTGTGATGGTCAGGGTGTGTGTGTGGGGAGTGATGGTCAGTGTGCGTGTGTGTGTGGGGAATGATGGTCAGTGTGTGAGTGGGGAGTGATGGTCAGTGTGTGTGTGGGGAGTGATGGTCAGTGTGTGTGTGTGTGTGTGGGGAGTGATGGTCAGGGTGTGTGTGTGGGGAGTGATGGTCAGTGTGTGTTTGGGGAGTGATGGTCAGGGTGTGTGTGTGGGGAATGATGGTCAGTGTGTGTGGGGAGTGATGGTCAGTGTGTGTGTGTGGGGAGTGATGGTCAGGGTGTGTGTGTGGAGAGTGATGGTCAGTGTGTGTGGGGAGTGATGGTCAGGGTGTGTGTGTGTGGGGAGTGATGGTCAGTGTGTGTGTGTGGGGAGTGATGGTCAGTGAGTGTGGGGAGTGATGGTCAGTGAGTGTGGGGAGTGATGGTCAGTGTGAGTGTGTGGGGAGTGATGGTCAGGGTGTGTGTGGGAACTGATGGTCAGTGTGAGTGTGGGGAGTGATGGTCAGTGTGTGTGGGGAGTGATGGTCAGTGTGTGTGTGGGAATGATGGTCAGTGTGTGTGTGTGGGGATGATGGTCAGTGTGTGTGTGTGGAGTGATGGGTCAGTGTGTGAGTGGGGAATGATGGTCAGTGTGTGTGTGGGGAGTGATGGTCAGTGTGTGTGTGGGGAGTGATGGTCAGTGAGTGTGTGGGGAGTGATGGTCAATGTGTGTGTGTGGGGAGTGATGGTCAGTGTGTGTGTTGAGAGTGATGGTCGGTGTGTTTGGGGAGTGATGGTCAGTGTGTGTGTGGGGAGTGATGGTCAGTATGTGTGTGGGGAGTGATGGTCAGTGTGTGTGTGTGTGTGGGGAGTAATGGTCAGGGTGTGTGTGTGGGGAGTGATGGTCAGTGTGTGTTTGGGGAGTGATGGTCAGGGTGTGTGTGTGGGGAGTGATGGTCAGTGTGTGTGGGGAGTGATGGTCAGTGTGTGTGTGTGGGGAGTGATGGTCAGGGTGTGTGTGTGGGGAGTGATGGTCTGTGTGTGTGTGTGTGTGTGTGTGGGGAGTGATGGTCAGGGTGTGTGTGTGTGGAGAGTGATGGTCAGTGTGTGTGTGTGGGGAGTGATGGTCAGTGTGTGTGGGGAGTGATGGCCAGTGTGTGGGGAGTGATGGTCAGTGTGTGTGTGGGGAGTGATGGTCAGTGTGTGTGTGGGGAATGATGGTCAGTGTTTGTGTGTGGGGAGTGATGGTCAGTGTGTATGTGGGGAGAGATGGGTCAGTGTGTGAGTGGGGAATGATGGTCAGTGTGTGTGTGTGGGGAGTGATGGTCAGTGTGTGTGGGGAGTGATGGTCAGTGTGTGTGTGTGTGGGGAGTGATGGTCAGATTGTGTGTTTAGGGAGTGATGGTCAGTGTGTGTGTGGGGAGTGATGGTCAGGGTGTGTGTGTGGGGAGTGTTGGTCAGTGTGTGTGGGGAGTGATGGTCAGTGTGTGTGTGTGTGTGTGGGGAGTGATGGTCAGGGTGTGTGTGTGGGGAGTGATGGTCAGTGTGCGTGTGTGTGGGGAGTGATGGTCAGGGTGTGTGTGTGTGGGGAGTGATGGTCAGTGTGTGTGGGGAGTGATGGTCAGTGAGTGTGGAGAGTGATGGTCAGTGTGAGTGTGTGGGGAGTGATGGTCAGGGTGTGTGTGGGAACTGATGGTCAGTGTGAGTGTGGGGAGTGATGGTCAGTGTGTGTGTGGGGAGTGATGGTCAGTGTGTGTGTGGGGAGTGATGGGTCAGTGTGTGAGCGGGGAATGATGGTCAGTGCGTGTGTGGGGAGTGATGGTCAGTGTGTGTGTGGGGAGTGATGGTCAGTGAGTGTGTGGGGAGTGATGGTCAATGTGTGTGTGTGGGGAGTGATGGTCAGTGTGTGTGTGGAGAGTGATGGTCGGTGTGTGTGGGGAGTGATGGTCAGTGTGTGAGTGGGGAATGATGGTCAGTGTGTGTGTGGGGAGTGATGGTCAGTGAGTGTGTGGGGAGTGATGGTCAGTGTGTGTGGGGAGTGATGGTCAGTGTATGTTTGAGGAGTGATGGTCAGTATGTGTGTGTGTGGGGAGTGATGGTCAGTGTGAGTGTGGAGAGTGATGGTCAGTGAGTGTGTGGGGAGTGATGGTCAGTGTGTGTGTGGGGAGTACTGGTCAGTGTGTGTGTGTGTGTGTGTGTGTGTGGGGAGTGATGGTCAGTGTGAGTGTTGGGAGTGATGGTCAGTGTGGGTGTGGGGCGTGTTGGTCAGTGTGTGTGTGTGGGGAGTGATGGTCCGTGTGATAGTGGAGAGTGATGGTCAGTGAGTGTGGGGAGTGATGGTCAGTGTGAGTGTGGGGAGTGATGGTCAGTGTGAGTGTGGGGAGTGATGGTCCGTATGATAGTGGGGAGTGATGGTCAGTGAGTGTGTGGGGAGTGATGGTCAGTGTGTGTGTGGGGAGTGATGGTCAGTGTGAGTGTGGGGAGTGATGGTCCGTGTGATAGTGGGGAGTGATGGTCAGTGAGTGTGGGGAGTGATGGTCAGTGTGAGTGTGGGGAGTGATGGTCAGTGTGTGTGTGTGGGGAGTGATGGTCAGTGTGAGTGTGGGGAGTAATGGTCCGTGTGATAGTGGGGAGTGATGGTCAGTGTGTGTGTGGGGCGTGATGGTCAGTGTGAGTGTGGGGAGTGATGGTCCGTGTGATAGTGGGGAGTGATGGTCAGTGAGTGTGGGGAGTGATGGTCAGTGTGAGTGTGGGGAGTGATGGTCAGTGTGTGTGTGTGGGGAGTGATGGTCAGTGTGTGTGTGGGGAGTGATGGTCAGTGTGAGTGTGGGGAGTGATGGTCCGTGTGATAGTGGAGAGTGATGGTCAGTGAGTGTGGGGAGTGATGGTCAGTGTGAGTGTGGGGAGTGATGGTCAGTGTGAGTGTGGGGAGTGATGGTCCGTATGATAGTGGGGAGTGATGGTCAGTGAGTGTGTGGGGAGTGATGGTCAGTGTGTGTGTGGGGAGTGATGGTCAGTGTGAGTGTGGGGAGTGATGGTCCGTGTGATAGTGGGGAGTGATGGTCAGTGAGTGTGGGGAGTGATGGTCAGTGTGAGTGTGGGGAGTGATGGTCCGTGTGATAGTGGGGAGTGATGGACAGTGAGTGTGGGGAGGGATGGTCAGTGAGTGTGAGGAGTGATGGTCAGTGTGAGTGTGTGGGGAGTGTTGGTCAGTGAGTGTGGGGAGTGATGGTCAGTGTGAGTGTGGGGCGTGTTGGTCAGTGTGTGTGTGTGGGGAGTGATGGTCAGTGTGTGTTTGGGGAGTGATGGTCAGTGTGTGTGTGTGTGGGGAGTGATGGTCAGTGTGTGTGTAGGGAGTGATGGTCAGTGTGAGTGAGGGGAGTGATGGTCCGTGTGATAGTGGGGAGTGATGGTCAGTGAGTGTGTGGGGAGTGATGGTCAGTGTGTGTGTGGGGAGTGATGGTCAGTGTGAGTGTGGGGAGTGATGGGCCGTGTGATAGTGGGGAGTGATGGTCAGTGAGTGTGGGGAGTGATGGTCAGTGTGAGTGTGGGGAGTGATGGTCCGTGTGATAGTGGGGAGTGATGGACAGTGAGTGTGGGGAGGGATGGTCAGTGAGTGTGAGGAGTGATGGTCAGTGTGAGTGTGTGGGGAGTGTTGGTCAGTGAGTGTGGGGAGTGATGGTCAGTGTGGGTGTGGGGCGTGTTGGTCAGTGTGTGTGTGTGGGGAGTGATGGTCAGTGTGTGTTTGGGGAGTGATGGTCAGTGTGTGTGTGTGTGGGGAGTGATGGTCAGTGTGTGTGTAGGGAGTGATGGTCAGTGTGAGTGAGGGGAGTGATGGTCCGTGTGATAGTGGGGAGTGATGGTCAGTGAGTGTGTGGGGAGTGATGGTCAGTGTGTGTGTGGGGAGTGATGGTCAGTGTGAGTGTGGGGAGTGATGGGCCGTGTGATAGTGGGGAGTGATGGTCAGTGAGTGTGGGGAGTGATGGTCAGTGTGAGTGTGGGGAGTGATGGTCCGTGTGATAGTGGGGAGTGATGGTCAGTGAGTGTGGGGAGGGATGGTCAGTGAGTGTGGGGTGTGATGGTCAGTGTGAGTGTGTGGGGAGTGTTGGTCAGTGAGTGTGGGGAGTGATGGTCAGTGTGAGTGTGTGGGGAGTGGTGGTCAGTGTGTGAGTGTGGGGAGTGATGGTCAGTGTGTGTGTGGGGAGTGATGGTCAGTGAGTGTGGGGAGTGATGGTCAGTGTGAGTGTGTGGGGAGTGTTGGTCAGTGTGAGTGGGGAGTGATGGTCAGTGTGTGTGTGTGTGTGGAGTGATGGTCAGTGAGTGTGTGGGGAGTGATGGTCAGTGTGTGTGTGTGGGGAGTGATGGTCAGTGTGTGTGTGTGGGGAGTGATGGTCAGTGTGAGTGTGTGGGGAGTGATGGTCAGTATGTGTGGGGAGTGATGGTCAGTGAGTGTGGGGAGTGTTGGTCAGTGTGTGTGTGGGGAGTGATGGTCAGGGTGTGTATGGGGTGTGATGGTCAGGGTGTGTGTGTGGGGAGTGATGGTCAGTGTGCGTGTGGGGAGTGATGGTCAGTGTGTGTATGGGGTGTGATGGTCAGGGTGTGTGTGTGGGGAGTGATGGTCAGTGTGCGTGTGTGTGTGGGGAGTGATGGTCAGTGTGTGAGTGGGGAGTGATGGTCAGTGTGAGTGTGGAGAGTGATGGTCGGTGTGTGTGTGGAGTGATGGTCAGTGTGTGAGTGGGGAATGATGGTCAGTGTGTGTGTGGGGAGTGATGGTCAGTGTGTGTGTGTGTGTGGGGAGTGATGGTCAGTGTGTGTGTAGGGAGTGATGGTCCGTGTGATAGTGGGGTGTGATGGTCAGTGAGTGTGTGGGGAGTGATGGTCAGTGTGTGTGAGGGGAGTGATGGTCAGTGTGAGTGTGGGGAGTGATGGTCCGTGTGATAGTGGGGAGTGATGGTCAGTGAGTGTTTGGGGAGTGATGGTCAGGGTGTGTGTGTGGGGAGTGATGGTCAGTGTGTGTGGGGAGTGATGGTCAGTGTGTGTGTGTGGGGAGTGATGGTCAGGGTGTGTGTGTGGGGAGTGATGGTCTGTGTGTGTGTGTGTGTGTGTGTGGGGAGTGATGGTCAGGGTGTGTGTGTGTGGAGAGTGATGGTCAGTGTGTGTGTGTGGGGAGTGATGGTCAGTGTGTGTGGGGAGTGATGGCCAGTGTGTGGGGAGTGATGGTCAGTGTGTGTGTGGGGAGTGATGGTCAGTGTGTGTGTGGGGAATGATGGTCAGTGTTTGTGTGTGGGGAGTGATGGTCAGTGTGTATGTGGGGAGAGATGGGTCAGTGTGTGAGTGGGGAATGATGGTCAGTGTGTGTGTGTGGGGAGTGATGGTCAGTGTGTGTGGGGAGTGATGGTCAGTGTGTGTGTGTGTGGGGAGTGATGGTCAGATTGTGTGTTTGGGGAGTGATGGTCAGTGTGTGTGTGGGGAGTGATGGTCAGGGTGTGTGTGTGGGGAGTGTTGGTCAGTGTGTGTGGGGAGTGATGGTCAGTGTGTGTGTGTGTGTGTGTGGGGAGTGATGGTCAGGGTGTGTGTGTGGGGAGTGATGGTCAGTGTGCGTGTGTGTGGGGAGTGATGGTCAGGGTGTGTGTGTGTGGGGAGTGATGGTCAGTGTGTGTGGGGAGTGATGGTCAGTGAGTGTGGAGAGTGATGGTCAGTGTGAGTGTGTGGGGAGTGATGGTCAGGGTGTGTGTGGGAACTGATGGTCAGTGTGAGTGTGGGGAGTGATGGTCAGTGTGTGTGTGGGGAGTGATGGTCAGTGTGTGTGTGGGGAGTGATGGGTCAGTGTGTGAGCGGGGAATGATGGTCAGTGCGTGTGTGGGGAGTGATGGTCAGTGTGTGTGTGGGGAGTGATGGTCAGTGAGTGTGTGGGGAGTGATGGTCAATGTGTGTGTGTGGGGAGTGATGGTCAGTGTGTGTGTGGAGAGTGATGGTCGGTGTGTGTGGGGAGTGATGGTCAGTGTGTGAGTGGGGAATGATGGTCAGTGTGTGTGTGGGGAGTGATGGTCAGTGAGTGTGTGGGGAGTGATGGTCAGTGTGTGTGGGGAGTGATGGTCAGTGTATGTTTGAGGAGTGATGGTCAGTATGTGTGTGTGTGGGGAGTGATGGTCAGTGTGAGTGTGGAGAGTGATGGTCAGTGAGTGTGTGGGGAGTGATGGTCAGTGTGTGTGTGGGGAGTACTGGTCAGTGTGTGTGTGTGTGTGTGTGTGTGTGGGGAGTGATGGTCAGTGTGAGTGTTGGGAGTGATGGTCAGTGTGGGTGTGGGGCGTGTTGGTCAGTGTGTGTGTGTGGGGAGTGATGGTCCGTGTGATAGTGGAGAGTGATGGTCAGTGAGTGTGGGGAGTGATGGTCAGTGTGAGTGTGGGGAGTGATGGTCAGTGTGAGTGTGGGGAGTGATGGTCCGTATGATAGTGGGGAGTGATGGTCAGTGAGTGTGTGGGGAGTGATGGTCAGTGTGTGTGTGGGGAGTGATGGTCAGTGTGAGTGTGGGGAGTGATGGTCCGTGTGATAGTGGGGAGTGATGGTCAGTGAGTGTGGGGAGTGATGGTCAGTGTGAGTGTGGGGAGTGATGGTCAGTGTGTGTGTGTGGGGAGTGATGGTCAGTGTGAGTGTGGGGAGTAATGGTCCGTGTGATAGTGGGGAGTGATGGTCAGTGTGTGTGTGGGGCGTGATGGTCAGTGTGAGTGTGGGGAGTGATGGTCCGTGTGATAGTGGGGAGTGATGGTCAGTGAGTGTGGGGAGTGATGGTCAGTGTGAGTGTGGGGAGTGATGGTCAGTGTGTGTGTGTGGGGAGTGATGGTCAGTGTGAGTGTGGGGAGTGATGGTCAGTGTGAGTGTGTGGGGAGTGGTGGTCAGTGTGTGAGTGTGGGGAGTGATGGTCAGTGTGTGTGTGGGGAGTGATGGTCAGTGAGTGTGGGGAGTGATGGTCAGTGTGAGTGTGTGGGGAGTGTTGGTCAGTGTGAGTGGGGAGTGATGGTCAGTGTGTGTGTGTGTGTGGAGTGATGGTCAGTGAGTGTGTGGGGAGTGATGGTCAGTGTGTGTGTGTGGGGAGTGATGGTCAGTGTGTGTGTGTGGGGAGTGATGGTCAGTGTGAGTGTGTGGGGAGTGATGGTCAGTATGTGTGGGGAGTGATGGTCAGTGAGTGTGGGGAGTGATGGTCAGTGTGTGTGTGGGGAGTGATGGTCAGGGTGTGTATGGGGTGTGATGGTCAGGGTGTGTGTGTGGGGAGTGATGGTCAGTGTGCGTGTGGGGAGTGATGGTCAGTGTGTGTATGGGGTGTGATGGTCAGGGTGTGTGTGTGGGGAGTGATGGTCAGTGTGCGTGTGTGTGTGGGGAGTGATGGTCAGTGTGTGAGTGGGGAGTGATGGTCAGTGTGAGTGTGGAGAGTGATGGTCGGTGTGTGTGTGGAGTGATGGTCAGTGTGTGAGTGGGGAATGATGGTCAGTGTGTGTGTGGGGAGTGATGGTCAGTGTGTGTGTGTGTGTGGGGAGTGATGGTCAGTGTGTGTGTAGGGAGTGATGGTCCGTGTGATAGTGGGGTGTGATGGTCAGTGAGTGTGTGGGGAGTGATGGTCAGTGTGTGTGAGGGGAGTGATGGTCAGTGTGAGTGTGGGGAGTGATGGTCCGTGTGATAGTGGGGAGTGATGGTCAGTGAGTGTTTGGGGAGTGATGGTCAGGGTGTGTGTGTGGGGAGTGATGGTCAGTGTGTGTGGGGAGTGATGGTCAGTGTGTGTGTGTGGGGAGTGATGGTCAGGGTGTGTGTGTGGGGAGTGATGGTCTGTGTGTGTGTGTGTGTGTGTGTGGGGAGTGATGGTCAGGGTGTGTGTGTGTGGAGAGTGATGGTCAGTGTGTGTGTGTGGGGAGTGATGGTCAGTGTGTGTGGGGAGTGATGGCCAGTGTGTGGGGAGTGATGGTCAGTGTGTGTGTGGGGAGTGATGGTCAGTGTGTGTGTGGGGAATGATGGTCAGTGTTTGTGTGTGGGGAGTGATGGTCAGTGTGTATGTGGGGAGAGATGGGTCAGTGTGTGAGTGGGGAATGATGGTCAGTGTGTGTGTGTGGGGAGTGATGGTCAGTGTGTGTGGGGAGTGATGGTCAGTGTGTGTGTGTGTGGGGAGTGATGGTCAGATTGTGTGTTTGGGGAGTGATGGTCAGTGTGTGTGTGGGGAGTGATGGTCAGGGTGTGTGTGTGGGGAGTGTTGGTCAGTGTGTGTGGGGAGTGATGGTCAGTGTGTGTGTGTGTGTGTGGGGAGTGATGGTCAGGGTGTGTGTGTGGGGAGTGATGGTCAGTGTGCGTGTGTGTGGGGAGTGATGGTCAGGGTGTGTGTGTGTGGGGAGTGATGGTCAGTGTGTGTGGGGAGTGATGGTCAGTGAGTGTGGAGAGTGATGGTCAGTGTGAGTGTGTGGGGAGTGATGGTCAGGGTGTGTGTGGGAACTGATGGTCAGTGTGAGTGTGGGGAGTGATGGTCAGTGTGTGTGTGGGGAGTGATGGTCAGTGTGTGTGTGGGGAGTGATGGGTCAGTGTGTGAGCGGGGAATGATGGTCAGTGCGTGTGTGGGGAGTGATGGTCAGTGTGTGTGTGGGGAGTGATGGTCAGTGAGTGTGTGGGGAGTGATGGTCAATGTGTGTGTGTGGGGAGTGATGGTCAGTGTGTGTGTGGAGAGTGATGGTCGGTGTGTGTGGGGAGTGATGGTCAGTGTGTGAGTGGGGAATGATGGTCAGTGTGTGTGTGGGGAGTGATGGTCAGTGAGTGTGTGGGGAGTGATGGTCAGTGTGTGTGGGGAGTGATGGTCAGTGTATGTTTGAGGAGTGATGGTCAGTATGTGTGTGTGTGGGGAGTGATGGTCAGTGTGAGTGTGGAGAGTGATGGTCAGTGAGTGTGTGGGGAGTGATGGTCAGTGTGTGTGTGGGGAGTACTGGTCAGTGTGTGTGTGTGTGTGTGTGTGTGTGGGGAGTGATGGTCAGTGTGAGTGTTGGGAGTGATGGTCAGTGTGGGTGTGGGGCGTGTTGGTCAGTGTGTGTGTGTGGGGAGTGATGGTCCGTGTGATAGTGGAGAGTGATGGTCAGTGAGTGTGGGGAGTGATGGTCAGTGTGAGTGTGGGGAGTGATGGTCAGTGTGAGTGTGGGGAGTGATGGTCCGTATGATAGTGGGGAGTGATGGTCAGTGAGTGTGTGGGGAGTGATGGTCAGTGTGTGTGTGGGGAGTGATGGTCAGTGTGAGTGTGGGGAGTGATGGTCCGTGTGATAGTGGGGAGTGATGGTCAGTGAGTGTGGGGAGTGATGGTCAGTGTGAGTGTGGGGAGTGATGGTCAGTGTGTGTGTGTGGGGAGTGATGGTCAGTGTGAGTGTGGGGAGTAATGGTCCGTGTGATAGTGGGGAGTGATGGTCAGTGTGTGTGTGGGGCGTGATGGTCAGTGTGAGTGTGGGGAGTGATGGTCCGTGTGATAGTGGGGAGTGATGGTCAGTGAGTGTGGGGAGTGATGGTCAGTGTGAGTGTGGGGAGTGATGGTCAGTGTGTGTGTGTGGGGAGTGATGGTCAGTGTGAGTGTGGGGAGTGATGGTCAGTGTGAGTGTGGGGAGTGATGGTCCGTGTGATAGTGGAGAGTGATGGTCAGTGAGTGTGGGGAGTGATGGTCAGTGTGAGTGTGGGGAGTGATGGTCAGTGTGAGTGTGGGGAGTGATGGTCCGTATGATAGTGGGGAGTGATGGTCAGTGAGTGTGTGGGGAGTGATGGTCAGTGTGTGTGTGGGGAGTGATGGTCAGTGTGAGTGTGGGGAGTGATGGTCCGTGTGATAGTGGGGAGTGATGGTCAGTGAGTGTGGGGAGTGATGGTCAGTGTGAGTGTGGGGAGTGATGGTCCGTGTGATAGTGGGGAGTGATGGACAGTGAGTGTGGGGAGGGATGGTCAGTGAGTGTGAGGAGTGATGGTCAGTGTGAGTGTGTGGGGAGTGTTGGTCAGTGAGTGTGGGGAGTGATGGTCAGTGAGGGTGTGGGGCGTGTTGGTCAGTGTGTGTGTGTGGGGAGTGATGGTCAGTGTGTGTTTGGGGAGTGATGGTCAGTGTGTGTGTGTGTGGGGAGTGATGGTCAGTGTGTGTGTAGGGAGTGATGGTCAGTGTGAGTGAGGGGAGTGATGGTCCGTGTGATAGTGGGGAGTGATGGTCAGTGAGTGTGTGGGGAGTGATGGTCAGTGTGTGTGTGGGGAGTGATGGTCAGTGTGAGTGTGGGGAGTGATGGGCCGTGTGATAGTGGGGAGTGATGGTCAGTGAGTGTGGGGAGTGATGGTCAGTGTGAGTGTGGGGAGTGATGGTCCGTGTGATAGTGGGGAGTGATGGACAGTGAGTGTGGGGAGGGATGGTCAGTGAGTGTGAGGAGTGATGGTCAGTGTGAGTGTGTGGGGAGTGTTGGTCAGTGAGTGTGGGGAGTGATGGTCAGTGTGGGTGTGGGGCGTGTTGGTCAGTGTGTGTGTGTGGGGAGTGATGGTCAGTGTGTGTTTGGGGAGTGATGGTCAGTGTGTGTGTGTGGGGAGTGATGGTCAGTGTGTGTGTAGGGAGTGATGGTCAGTGTGAGTGAGGGGAGTGATGGTCCGTGTGATAGTGGGGAGTGATGGTCAGTGAGTGTGTGGGGAGTGATGGTCAGTGTGTGTGTGGGGAGTGATGGTCAGTGTGAGTGTGGGGAGTGATGGGCCGTGTGATAGTGGGGAGTGATGGTCAGTGAGTGTGGGGAGTGATGGTCAGTGTGAGTGTGGGGAGTGATGGTCCGTGTGATAGTGGGGAGTGATGGTCAGTGAGTGTGGGGAGGGATGGTCAGTGAGTGTGGGGTGTGATGGTCAGTGTGAGTGTGTGGGGAGTGTTGGTCAGTGAGTGTGGGGAGTGATGGTCAGTGTGAGTGTGTGGGGAGTGGTGGTCAGTGTGTGAGTGTGGGGAGTGATGGTCAGTGTGTGTGTGGGGAGTGATGGTCAGTGAGTGTGGGGAGTGATGGTCAGTGTGAGTGTGTGGGGAGTGTTGGTCAGTGTGAGTGGGGAGTGATGGTCAGTGTGTGTGTGTGTGTGGAGTGATGGTCAGTGAGTGTGTGGGGAGTGATGGTCAGTGTGTGTGTGTGGGGAGTGATGGTCAGTGTGTGTGTGTGGGGAGTGATGGTCAGTGTGAGTGTGTGGGGAGTGATGGTCAGTGAGTGTGGGGAGTGATGGTCAGTGAGTGTGTGGGGAGTGATGGTCAGTGTGTGTGTGGGGAGTGATGGTCAGGGTGTGTATGGGGTGTGATGGTCAGGGTGTGTGTGTGGGGAGTGATGGTCAGTGTGCGTGTGTGTGTGGGGAGTGATGGTCAGTGTGTGCGTGGGGAGTGATGGTCAGTGTGAGTGTGTGGGGAGTGTTGGTCAGTGAGTGTGGGGAGTGATGGTCAGTGTGAGTGTGTGGGGAGTGTTGGTCAGTGAGTGTGGGGAGTGATGGTCAGTGTGTGTGTGTGTGTGGAGTGATGGTCAGTGAGTGTGTGGGGAGTGATGGTCAGTGTGTGTGTGTGGGGAGTGATGGTCAGTGTGAGTGTGTGGGTAGTGATGGTCAGTGTGTGTGGGGAGTGATGGTCAGTGAGTGTGGGGAGTGATGGTCAGTGAGTGTGTGGAGAGTGATGGTCAGTGTGTGTGTGTGGGGAGTGATGGTCAGGGTGTGTATGGGGTGTGATGGTCAGGGTGTGTGTGTGGGGAGTGATGGTCAGTGTGCGTGTGTGTGTGGGGAATGATGGTCAGTGTGTGAGTGGGGAGTGATGGTCAGTGTGTGTGTGGGGAGTGATGGTCAGTGGATGTGTGGGGAGTGATGGTCAGTGTGTGTGTGTGTGTGGGGAGTGATGGTCAGGGTGTGTGTGTGGGGAGTGATGGTCAGTGTGTGTTTGGGGAGTGATGGTCAGGGTGTGTGTGTGGGGAGTGATGGTCAGTGTGTGTGGGGAGTGATGGTCAGTGTGTGTGTGTGGGGAGTGATGGTCAGGGTGTGTGTGTGGAGAGTGATGGTCAGTGAGTGTGGGGAGTGATGGTCAGTGTGAGTGTGTGGGGAGTGTTGGTCAGTGTGAGTGGGGAGTGATGGTCAGTGTGTGTGTGTGTGTGTGTGGAGTGATGGTCAGTGAGTGTGTGGGGAGTGATGGTCAGTGTGTGTGTGTGGGCAGTGATGGTCAGTGTGTGTGGGGAGTGATGGTCAGTGAGTGTGGGGAGTGATGGTCAGTGAGTGTGTGGGGAGTGATGGTCAGTGTGTGTGTGGGGAGTGATGGTCAGGGTGTGTATGGGGTGTGATGGTCAGGGTGTGTGTGTGGGGAGTGATGGTCAGTGTGCGTGTGTGTGTGGGGAGTGATGTTCAGTGTGTGAGTGGGGAGTGATGGTCAGTGTGAGTGTGTGGGGAGTGTTGGTCAGTGAGTGTGGGGAGTGATGGTCAGTGTGAGTGTGTGGGGAGTGTTGGTCAGTGAGTGTGGGGAGTGATGGTCAGTGTGTGTGTGTGTGGAGTGATGGTCAGTGAGTGTGTGGGGAGTGATGGTCAGTGTGTGTGTGTGGGGAGTGATGGTCAGTGTGAGTGTGTGGGTAGTGATGGTCAGTGTGTGTGGGGAGTGATGGTCAGTGAGTGTGGGGAGTGATGGTCAGTGAGTGTGTGGAGAGTGATGGTCAGTGTGTGTGTGTGGGGAGTGATGGTCAGGGTGTGTATGGGGTGTGATGGTCAGGGTGTGTGTGTGGGGAGTGATGGTCAGTGTGCGTGTGTGTGTGGGGAATGATGGTCAGTGTGTGTGTGGGGAGTGATGGTCAGTGTGTGTGTGGGGAGTGATGGTCAGTGTGTGTGTGTGTGTGTGTGGGGAGTGATGGTCAGGGTGTGTGTGTGGGGAGTGATGGTCAGTGTGTGTTTGGGGAGTGATGGTCAGGGTGTGTGTGTGGGGAGTGATGGTCAGTGTGTGTGGGGAGTGATGGTCAGTGTGTGTGTGTGGGGCGTGTTGGTCAGTGTGTGTGTGTGGGGAGTGATGGTCCGTGTGATAGTGGAGAGTGGTGGTCAGTGAGTGTGGGGAGTGATGGTCAGTGTGAGTGTGGGGAGTGATGGTCAGTGTGAGTGTGGGGAGTGATGGTCCGTATGATAGTGGGGAGTGATGGTCAGTGTGTGTGTGGGGAGTGATGGTCAGTGTGAGTGTGGGGAGTGATGGTCCGTGTGATAGTGGGGAGTGATGGTCAGTGAGTGTGGGGAGTGATGGTCAGTGTGAGTGTGGGGAGTGATGGTCAGTGTGTGTGTGTGGGGAGTGATGGTCAGTGTGTGTGTGTGGGGAGTGATGGTCAGTGTGAGTGTGGGGAGTAATGGTCCGTGTGATAGTGGGGAGTGATGGTCAGTGTGTGTGTGGGGCGTGATGGTCAGTGTGAGTGTGGGGAGTGATGGTCCGTGTGATAGTGGGGAGTGATGGTCAGTGAGTGTGGGGAGTGATGGTCAGTGTGAGTGTGGGGAGTGATGGTCAGTGTGTGTGTGTGGGGAGTGATGGTCAGTGTGTGTGTGGGGAGTGATGGTCAGTGTGAGTGTGGGGAGTGATGGTCCGTGTGATAGTGGAGAGTGATGGTCAGTGAGTGTGGGGAGTGATGGTCAGTGTGAGTGTGGGGAGTGATGGTCAGTGTGAGTGTGGGGAGTGATGGTCCGTATGATAGTGGGGAGTGATGGTCAGTGAGTGTGTGGGGAGTGATGGTCAGTGTGTGTGTGGGGAGTGATGGTCAGTGTGAGTTTTGGGAGTGATGGTCAGTGTGGGTGTGGGGCGTGTTGGTCAGTGAGTGTGGGGAGTGATGGTCAGTGTGAGTGTGGGGAGTGATGGTCCGTGTGATAGTGGGGAGTGATGGACAGTGAGTGTGGGGAGGGATGGTCAGTGAGTGTGGGGAGTGATGGTCAGTGTGAGTGTGTGGGGAGTGTTGGTTAGTGAGTGTGGGGAGTGATGGTCAGTGTGGGTGTGGGGCGTGTTGGTCAGTGTGTGTGTGTGGCGAGTGATGGTCAGTGTGTGTTTGGGGAGTGATGGTCAGTGTGTGTGTGTGTGGGGAGTGATGGTCAGTGTGTGTGTAGGGAGTGATGGTCAGTGTGAGTGAGGGGAGTGATGGTCCGTGTGATAGTGGGGAGTGATGGTCAGTGAGTGTGTGGGGAGTGATGGTCAATGTGTGTGTGGGGAGTGATGGTCAGTGTGAGTGTGGGGAGTGATGGTCCGTGTGATAGTGGGGAGTGATGGTCAGTGAGTGTGGGGAGTGATGGTCAGTGTGAGTGTGGGGAGTGATGGTCCGTGTGATAGTGGGGAGTGATGGTCAGTGAGTGTGGGGAGGGATGGTCAGTGAGTGTGGGGTGTGATGGTCAGTGTGTGTGTGTGGGGAGTGTTGGTCAGTGAGTGTGGGGAGTGATGGTCAGTGTGAGTGTGTGGGGAGTGGTGGTCAGTGTGTGAGTGTGGGGAGTGATGGTCAGTGTGTGTGTGGGGAGTGATGGTCAGTGAGTGTGGGGAGTGAGTGTGTGGGGAGTGTTGGTCAGTGTGAGTGGGGAGTGATGGTCAGTGTGTGTGTGTGGGGAGTGATGGTCAGTGTGTGTGTGTGTGGAGTGATGGTCAGTGAGTGTGTGGGGAGTGATGGTCAGTGTGTGTGTGTGGGGAGTGATGGTCAGTGTGTGTGTGTGGGGAGTGATGGTCAGTGTGAGTGTGTGGGGAGTGATGGTCAGTGTGTGTGGGGAGTGATGGTCAGTGAGTGTGGGGAGTGATGGTCAGTGAGTGTGTGGGGAGTGATGGTCAGTGTGTGTGTGGGGAGTGATGGTCAGGGTGTGTATGGGGTGTGATGGTCAGGGTGTGTGTGTGGGGAGTGATGGTCAGTGTGCGTGTGTGTGCGGGGAGTGATGGTCAGTGTGTGAGTGGGGAGTGATGGTCAGTGTGAGTGTGTGGGGAGTGTTGGTCAGTGAGTGTGGGGAGTGATGGTCAGTGTGAGTGTGTGGGGAGTGGTGGTCAATGTGTGAGTTTGGGGAGTGATGGTCAGTGTGTGTGTGGCGACTGATGGTCAGTGAGTGTGGGGAGTGATGGTCAGTGTGAGTGTGTGGGGAGTGTTGGTCAGTGAGTGTGGGGAGTGATGGTCAGTGTGTGTGTGTGTGGAGTGATGGTCAGTGAGTGTGTGGGGAGTGATGGTCAGTGTGTGTGTGTGGGGAGTGATGGTCAGTGTGAGTGTGTGGGTAGTGATGGTCAGTGTGTGTGGGGAGTGATGGTCAGTGAGTGTGGGGAGTGATGGTCAGTGAGTGTGTGGAAAGTGATGGTCAGTGTGTGTGTGTGGGGAGTGATGGTCAGGGTGTGTATGGGGTGTGATGGTCAGGGTGTGTGTGTGGGGAGTGATGGTCAGTGTGCGTGTGTGTGTGGGGAATGATGGTCAGTGTGTGAGTGGGGAGTGATGGTCAGGGTGTGTGTGTGGGGAGTGATGGTCAGTGTGTGTGGGGAGTGATGGTCAGTGTGTGTGTGTGGGGAGTGATGGTCAGGGTGTGTGTGTGGAGAGTGATGGTCAGTGTGTGTGTGTGTGTGTGGGGAGTGATGGTCAGGGTGTGTGTGTGTGGGGAGTGATGGTCAGGGTGTGTGTGTGGGGAGTGATGGTCAGTGAGTGTGGGGAGTGATGGTTAGTGAGTGTGGGGAGTGATGGTCAGTGTGAGTGTGTGGGGAGTGATGGTCAGGGTGTGTGTGGGAACTGATTGTCAGTGTGAGTGTGGGGAGTGATGGTCAATGTGTGTTTGGGGAGTGATGGTCAGTGTGTGTGTGGGAATGATGGTCAGTGTGTGTGTGTGGGGAGTGATGGTCAGTGTGTGTGTGGGGAGTGATGGGTCAGTGTGTGAGTGGGGAATGATGGTCAGTGTGTGTGTGGGGAGTGATGGTCAGTGTGTGTGTGGGGAGTGATGGTCAGTGAGTGTGTGGGGAGTGATGGTCAGGGTGTGTGTGTGGGGAGTGATGGTCAGTGTGTGTGGGGAGTGATGGTCAGTGTGTGTGTGTGGGGAGTGATGGTCAGGGTGTGTGTGTGGAGAGTGATGGTCAGTGTGTGTGTGTGTGTGTGGGGAGTGATGGTCAGGGTGTGTGTGTGTGGGGAGTGATGGTCAGGGTGTGTGTGTGTGGGGAGTGATGGTCAGTGTGTGTGTGTGGGGAGTGATGGTCAGTGAGTGTGGGGAGTGATGGTTAGTGAGTTTGGGGAGTGATGGTCAGTGTGAGTGTGTGGGGAGTGATGGTCAGGGTGTGTGTGGGAACTGATGGTCAGTGTGAGTGTGGGGAGTGATGGTCAGTGTGTGTGGGGAGTGATGGTCAGTGTGTGTGTGGGAATGATGGTCAGTGTGTGTGTGTGGGGATGATGGTCAGTGTGTGTGTGTGGAGTGATGGGTCAGTGTGTGAGTGGGGAATGATGGTCAGTGTGTGTGTGGGGAGTGATGGTCAGTGTGTGTGTGGGGAGTGATGGTCAGTGAGTGTGTGGGGAGTGATGGTCAATGTGTGTGTGTGGGGAGTGATGGTCAGTGTGTGTGTTGAGAGTAATGGTCGGTGTGTATGGGGAGTGATGGTCAGTGTGTGTGTGGGGAGTGATGGTCAGTATGTGTGTGGGGAGTGATGGTCAGTGTGTGTGTGTGTGGGGAGTAATGGTCAGGGTGTGTGTGTGGGGAGTGATGGTCAATGAGTGTTTGGGGAGTGATGGTCAGGGTGTGTGTGTGGGGAGTGATGGTCAGTGTGTGTGGGGAGTGATGGTCAGTGTGTGTGGGGAGTGATGGTCAGTGTGAGTGTGTGGGGAGTGATGGTCAGTGTGTGTGTGGGGAGTGATGGTCAGTGTGTGTGTGGGGAATGATGGTCAGTGTGTGTGTGGGGAGTGATGGTCAGTGTGTATGTGGGGAGAGATGGGTCAGTGTGTGAGTGGGGAATGATGGTCAGTGTGTGTGTGTGGGGAGTGATGGTCAGTGTGTGTGTGGGGAGTGATGGTCAGTGTGTGTGTGTGGGGATTGATGGTCAGGGTGTGTGTGTGGGGAGTGATGGTCAGTGTGTGTGGGGAGTGATGGTCAGTGTGTGTGTGTGTGGGGAGTGATGGTCAGATTGTGTGTTTGGGGAGTGATGGTCAGTGTGTGTGTGTGGGGAGTGATGGTCAGTGTGTGTGGGGAGTGATGGTCAGTGTGTGTGGGGAGTGATGGTCAGTGTGTGTGGGGAGTGATGGTCAGTGAGTGTGTGGGGAGTGATGGTCAGTGTGTGTGTGGGGAGTGATGGTCAGTGTGTGTGTGTGTGTGTGTGGGGAGTGATGGTCAGTGTGAGTGTTGGGAGTGATGGTCAGTGTGGGTGTGGGGCGTGTTGGTCAGTGTGTGTGTGTGGGGAGTGATGGTCAGTGTGTGTGTGGGGAGTGATGGTCAGTATGTGTGTGTGTGTGGGGAGTGATGGTCAGTGTGTGTGTAGGGAGTGATGGTCAGTGTGAGTGTGGGGAGTGATGGTCCGTGTGATAGTGGGGAGTGATGGTCAGTGAGTGTGGGGAGTGATGGTCAGTGTGGGTGTGGGGCGTGTGGTCAGTGTGTGTGTGTGGGGAGTGATGGTCAGTGTGTGTTTGGGGAGTGATGGTCAGTGTGTGTGTGTAGGGAGTGATGGTCAGTGTGAGTGTGGGGAGTGATGGTCCGTGTGATAGTGGGGAGTGATGGTCAGTGAGTGTGTGGGGAGTGATGGTCAGTGTGTGTGTGGGGAGTGATGGTCAGTGTGAGTGTGGGGAGTGATGGTCCGTGTGATAGTGGGTAGTGATGGTCAGTGAGTGTGGGGAGTGATGGTCAGTGTGAGTGTGGGGAGTGATGGTCAGGGTGTGTATGTGGAGAGTGATGGTCAGTGTGTGTGTGTGTGTGGGGAGCGATGGTCAGGGTGTGTGTGTGTGGGGAGTGATGGTCAGTGTGTGTGTGTGGGGAGTGATGGTCAGTGAGTGTGGGGAGTGATGGTCAGTGAGTGTGGGCAGTGATGGTCAGTGTGAGTGTGGGGAGTGATGGTCAGTGTGTGTGTGGGGAGTGATGGTCAGTGTGTGTGTGGGAATGATGGTCAGTGTGTGTGTGTGGGGATGATGGTCAGTGTGTGTGTGTGGAGTGATGGGTCAGTGTGTGAGTGGGGAATGATGGTCAGTGTGTGTGTGGGAGTGATGGTCAGTGTGTGTGTGGGGAGTGATGGTCAGTGAGTGTGTGGGGAGTGATGGTCAATGTGTGTGTGTGGGGAGTGATGGTCAGTGTGTGTGTTGAGAGTGATGGTCGGTGTGTGTGGGGAGTGATGGTCAGTGTGTGTGTGGGGAGTGATGGTCAGTATGTGTGTGGGGAGTGATGGTCAGTGTGTGTGTGTGGGGAGCAATGGTCAGGGTGTGTGTGTGGGGAGTGATGGTCAGTGTGTGTTTGGGGAGTGATGGTCAGGGTGTGTGTGTGGGGAGTGATGGTCAGTGTGTGTGGGGAGTGATGGTCAGTGTGTGTGTGTGGGGAGTGATGGTCAGGGTGTGTGTGTGGGGAGTGATGGTCTGTGTGTGTGTGTGTGTGTGTGGGGAGTGATGGTCAGGGTGTGTGTGTGTGGAGAGTGATGGTCAGTGTGTGTGTGTGGGGAGTGATGGTCAGTGTGTGTGGGGAGTGATGGTTAGTGTGAGTGTGTGGGGAGTGATGGTCAGTGTGATAGTGGGGAGTGATGGTCAGTGCGTGTGTGGGGAATGATGGTCAGTGTGTGTGTGTGGGGAGTGATGGTCAGTGTGTATGTGGGGAGTGATGGGTCAGTGTGTGAGTGGGGAATGATGGTCAGTGTGTGTGTGTGGGGAGTGATGGTCAGTGTGTGTGTGGGGAGTGATGGTCTGTGTGTGTGTGTGGGGAGTGATGGTCAGATTGTGTGTTTGGGGAGTGATGGTCAGTGTGTGTGTGGGGAGTGATGGTCAGGGTGTGTGTGTGGGGAGTGATGGTCAGTGTGTGTGGGGAGTGATGGTCAGTGTGTGTGTGTGTGTGTGGGGAGTGATGGTCAGGGTGTGTGTGTGGGGAGTGATGGTCAGTGTGCGTGTGTGTGGGGAGTGATGGTCAGGGTGTGTGTGTGTGGGGAGTGATGGTCAGTGTGTGTGGGGAGTGATGGTCAGTGAGTGTGGAGAGTGATGGTCAGTGTGAGTGTGTGGGGAGTGATGGTCAGGGTGTGTGTGGGAACTGATGGTCAGTGTGAGTGTGGGGAGTGATGGTCAGTGTGTGTGTGGGGAGTGATTGTCAGTGTGTGTGTGGGGAGTGATGGGTCAGCGTGTGAGCGGGGAATGATGGTCAGTGTGTGTGTGTGGGGAGTGATGGTCAGTGTGTGTGTGGGGAGTGATGGTCAGTGAGTGTGTGGGGAGTGATGGTCAATGTGTGTGTGTGGGGAGTGATGGTCAGTGTGTGTGTGGAGAGTGATGGTCGGTGTGTGTGGGGAGTGATGGTCAGTGTGTGAGTGGGGAATGATGGTCAGTGTGTGTGTGGGGAGTGATGGTCAGTGAGTGTGTGGGGAGTGATGGTCAGTGTGTGTGGGGAGTGATGGTCAGTGTATGTTTGAGGAGTGATGGTCAGTGTGTGTGTGTGTGGGGAGTGATGGTCAGTGTGAGTGTGGGGAGTGATGGTCAGTGAGTGTGTGGGGATTGATGGTCAGTGTGTGTTTGGGGAGTGATGGTCAGTGTGTGTGTGTGTGTGTGGGGAGTGATGGTCAGTGTGAGTTTTGGGAGTGATGGTCAGTGTGGGTGCGGGGCGTGTTGGTCAGTGTGTGTGTGTGGGGAGTGATGGTCAGTGTGTGTGTGGGGAGTGATGGTCAGTATGTGTGTGTAGGGAGTGATGGTCAGTGTGAGTGTGGGGAGTGATGATCCGTGTGATAGTGGGGAGTGATGGTCAGTGAGTGTGGGGAGTGATGGTCAGTGTGGGTGTGGGGCGTGTTGGTCAGTAGTGTGTGTGTGGGGAGTGATGGTCAGTGTGTGTTTGGGGAGTGATGGTCAGTGTGTGTGTGTGTGGGGAGTGATGGTCAGTGTGTGTGTGGGGAGTGATGGTCCGTGTGATAGTGGGGAGTGATGGTCAGTGAGTGTGGGGAGTGATGGTCAGTGTGAGTGTGGGGAGTGATGGTCCGTGTGATAGTGGGGAGTGATGGTCAGTGAGTGTGGGGAGGGATGGTCAGTGAGTGTGGGGAGTGATGGTCAGTGTGAGTGTGTGGGGAGTGTTGGTCAGTGAGTGTGGGGAGTGATGGTCAGTGTGAGTGTGTGGGGAGTGGTGGTCAGTGTGTGAGTGTGGGGAGTGATGGTCAGTGTGTGTGTGGGGAGTGATGGTCAGTGAGTGTGGGGAGTGATGGTCAGTGTGAGTGTGTGGGGAGTGTTGATCAGTGTGAGTGGGGAGTGATGGTCAGTGTGTGTGTGTGTGTGGAGTGATGGTCAGTGAGTGTGTGGGGAGTGATGGTCAGTGTGTGTGTGTGGGGAGTGATGGTCAGTGTGAGTGTGTGGGGAGTGATGGTCAGTGTGTGTGGGGAGTGATGGTCAGTGAGTGTGTGGGGAGTGATGGTCAGTGTGTGTGTGGGGACTGATGGTCAGGGTGTGTATGGGGTGTGATGGTCAGGGTGTGTGTGTGGGGAGTGATGGTCAGTGTGCGTGTGTGTGTGGGGAGTGATGGTCAGTGTGTGAGTGGGGAGTGATGGTCAGTGTGAGTGTGTGGGGAGTGTTGGTCAGTGAGTGTGGGGAGTGATGGTCAGTGTGAGTGTGTGGGGAGTGGTGGTCAATGTGTGAGTTTGGGGAGTGATGGTCAGTGTGTGTGTGGCGACTGATGGTCAGTGAGTGTGGGGAGTGATGGTCAGTGTGAGTGTGTGGGGAGTGTTGGTCAGTGAGTGTGGGGAGTGATGGTCAGTGTGTGTGTGTGTGGAGTGATGGTCAGTGAGTGTGTGGGGAGTGATGGTCAGTGTGTGTGTGTGGGGAGTGATGGTCAGTGTGAGTGTGTGGGTAGTGATGGTCAGTGTGTGTGGGGAGTGATGGTCAGTGAGTGTGGGGAGTGATGGTCAGTGAGTGTGTGGAGAGTGATGGTCAGTGTGTGTGTGTGGGGAGTGATGGTCAGGGTGTGTATGGGGTGTAATGGTCAGGGTGTGTGTGTGGGGAGTGATGGTCAGTGTGTGTGTGTGTGTGGGGAGTGATGGTCAGTGTGTGAGTGGGGAGTGATGGTCAGTGTGTGTGTGGGGAGTGATGGTCAGTGTGTGTGTGGGGAGTGATGGTCAGTGTGTGTGTGTGTGTGGGGAGTGATGGTCAGGGTGTGTGTGTGGGGAGTGATGGTCAGTGTGTGTTTGGGGAGTGATGGTCAGGGTGTGTGTGTGGGGAGTGATGGTCAGTGTGTGTGGGGAGTGATGTTCAGTGTGTGTGTGTGTGTGGGGAGTGATGGTCAGGGTATGTGTGTGGAGAGTGATGGTCAGTGTGTGTGTGTGTGTGGGGAGTGATGGTCAGGGTGTGTGTGTGTGGGGAGTGATGGTCAGTGTGTGTGTGTGGGGAGTGATGGTCAGTGAGTGTGGGGAGTGATGGTCAGTGTGAGTGTGTGGGGAGTGATGGTCAGGGTGTGTGTGGGAACTGATGGTCAGTGTGTGTGTGTGGGGATGATGGTCAGTGTGTGTGTCTGGGGAGTGATGGGTCAGTGTGTGAGTGGGGAATGATGGTCAGTGTGTGTGTGGGAATGATGGTCAGTGTGTGTGTGTGGGGATGATGGTCAGTGTGTGTGTCTGGGGAGTGATGCGTCAGTGTGTGAGTGGGGAATGATGGTCAGTGTGTGTGTGTGTGGAGTGATGGTCAGTGAGTGTGTGGGGAGTGATGGTCAGTGTGTGTGTGTGTGGGGAGTGATGGTCAGTGTGAGTGTGTGGATAGTGATGGTCAGTGTGTGTGGGGAGTGATGGTCAGTGAGTGTGGGGAGTGATGGTCAGTGAGTGTGTGTGGGGAGTGATGGTCAGGGTGTGTATGGGGTGTGATGGTCAGGGTGTGTGTGTGGGGAGTGATGGTCAGTGTGCGTGTGTGTGTGGGGAGTGATGGTCAGTGTGTGAGTGGGGAGTGATGGTCAGTGTGTGTGTGGGGAGTGATGGTCAGTGAGTGTGTGGGGAGTGATGTCAGTGTGTGTGTGGGGAGTGATGGTCAGGGTGTGTGTGTGGGGAGTGATGGTCAGTGTGTGTTTGGGGAGAGATGGTCAGGGTGTGTGTGTGGGGAGTGATGGTCAGTGTGTGTGGGGAGTGATGGTCAGTGTGTGTGTGTGTGTGGGGAGTGATGGTCAGGATGTGTGTGTGGAGAGTGATGGTCAGTGTGTGGGGAGTGATGGTCAGGGTGTGTGTGTGTGTGGGGAGTGATGGTCAGTGTGTGTGTGTGGGGAGTGATGGTCAGTGAGTGTGGGGAGTGATGGTCAGTGTGAGTGTGTGGGGAGTGATGGTCAGGGTGTGTGTGGGAACTGATGGTCAGTGTGAGTGTGGGGAGTGATGGTCAATGTGTGTTTGGGGAGTGATGGTCAGTGTGTGTGTGGGAATGATGGTCAGTGTGTGTGTGTGGGGAGTGATGGTCAGTGTGTGTGTGGGGAGTGATGGGTCAGTGTGTGAGTGGGGAATGATGGTCAGTGTGTGTGTGGGGAGTGATGGTCAGTGTGTGTGTGGGGAGTGATGGTCAGTGAGTGTGTGGGGAGTGATGGTCAATGTGTGTGTGTGGGGAGTGATGGTCAGTGTGTGTGTTGAGAGTGATGGTCGGTGTGTGTGGGGAGTGATGGTCAGTGTGTGTGGGGCGTGATGGTCAGTATGTGTGTGGGGAGTGATGGTCAGTGTGTGTGTGTGTGTGGGGAGTAATGGTCAGGGTGTGTGTGTGGGGAGTGATGGTCAGTGTGTGTTTGGGGAGTGATGGTCAGGGTGTGTGTGTGGGGAGTGATGGTCAGGGTGTGTGTGTGGGGAGTGATGGTCTGTGTGTGTGTGTGTGTGTGGGGAGTGATGGTCAGGGTGTGTGTGTGTGTGGAGAGTGATGGTCAGTGTGTGTGTGTGGGGAGTGATGGTCAGTGAGTGTGGGGAGTGATGGTCAGTGTGAGTGTGTGGGGAGTGATGGTCAGGGTATGTGTGTGGAGAGTGATGGTCAGTGTGTGTGTGTGTGTGGGGAGTGATGGTCAGGGTGTGTGTGTGTGGGGAGTGATGGTCAGTGTGTGTGTGTGGGGAGTGATGGTCAGTGAGTGTGGGGAGTGATGGTCAGTGTGAGTGTGTGGGGAGTGATGGTCAGGGTGTGTGTGGGAACTGATGGTCAGTGTGAGTGTGGGGAGTGATGGTCAGTGTGTGTTTGGGGAGTGATGGTCAGTGTGTGTGTGGGAATGATGGTCAGTGTGTGTGTGTGGGGATGATGGTCAGTGTGTGTGTCTGGGGAGTGATGGGTCAGTGTGTGAGTGGGGAATGATGGTCAGTGTGTGTGTGTGTGGAGTGATGGTCAGTGAGTGTGTGGGGAGTGATGGTCAGTGTGTGTGTGTGGGGAGTGATGGTCAGTGTGAGTGTGTGGATAGTGATGGTCAGTGTGTGTGGGGAGTGATGGTCAGTGAGTGTGGGGAGTGATGGTCAGTGAGTGTGTGGAGAGTGATGGTCAGTGTGTGTGTGTGGGGAGTGATGGTCAGGGTGTGTATGGGGTGTGATGGTTAGGGTGTGTGTGTGGGGAGTGATGGTCAGTGTGCGTGTGTGTGTGGGGAGTGATGGTCAGTGTGTGAGTGGGGAGTGATGGTCAGTGTGTGTGTGGGGAGTGATGGTCAGTGAGTGTGTGGGGAGTGATGTCAGTGTGTGAGTGGGGAGTGATGGTCAGGGTGTGTGTGTGGGGAGTGATGGTCAGTGTGTGTTTGGGGAGAGATGGTCAGGGTGTGTGTGTGGGGAGTGATGGTCAGTGTGTGTGGGGAGTGATGGTCAGTGTGTGTGTGTGTGTGGGGAGTGATGGTCAGGATGTGTGTGTGGAGAGTGATGGTCAGTGTGTGGGGAGTGATGGTCAGGGTGTGTGTGTGTGGGGAGTGATGGTCAGTGTGTGTGTGTGTGGGGAGTGATGGTCAGTGAGTGTGGGGAGTGATGGTCAGTGTGAGTGTGTGGGGAGTGATGGTCAGGGTGTGTGTGGGAACTGATTGTCAGTGTGAGTGTGGGGAGTGATGGTCAATGTGTGTTTGGGGAGTGATGGTCAGTGTGTGTGTGGGAATGATGGTCAGTGTGTGTGTGTGGGGAGTGATGGTCAGTGTGTGTGTGGGGAGTGATGGGTCAGTGTGTGAGTGGGGAATGATGGTCAGTGTGTGTGTGGGGAGTGATGGTCAGTGTGTGTGTGGGGAGTGATGGTCAGTGAGTGTGTGGGGAGTGATGGTCAATGTGTGTGTGTGGGGAGTGATGGTCAGTGTGTGTGTTGAGAGTGATGGTCGGTGTGTGTGGGGAGTGATGGTCAGTGTGTGTGGGGCGTGATGGTCAGTATGTGTGTGGGGAGTGATGGTCAGTGTGTGTGTGTGTGGGGAGTAATGGTCAGGGTGTGTGTGTGGGGAGTGATGGTCAGTGTGTGTTTGGGGAGTGATGGTCAGGGTGTGTGTGTGGGGAGTGATGGTCAGGGTGTGTGTGTGGGGAGTGATGGTCTGTGTGTGTGTGTGTGTGTGTGGGGAGTGATGGTCAGGGTGTGTGTGTGTGGAGAGTGATGGTCAGTGTGTGTGTGTGGGGAGTGATGGTCAGTGAGTGTGGGGAGTGATGGTCAGTTTGAGTGTGTGGGGAGTGATGGTCAGTGTGTGTGTGGGGAGTGATGGACAGTGTGTGTGTGGGGAATGATGGTCAGTGTGTGTGTGTGGGGAGTGATGGTCAGTGTGTATGTGGGGAGTGATGGGTCAGTGTGTGAGTGGGGAATGATGGTCAGTGTGTGTGTGTGGGGAGTGATGGTCAGTGTGTGTGTGGGGAGTGATGGTCAGTGTGTGTGTGTGTGGGGAGTGATGGTCAGATTGTGTGTTTGGGGAGTGATGGTCAGTGTGTGTTTGGGGAGTGATGGTCAGGGTGTGTGTGTGGGGAGTGATGGTCAGTGTGTGTGGGGAGTGATGGTCAGTGTGTGTGTGTGTGTGTGGGGAGTGATGGTCAGGGTGTGTGTGTGGGGAGTGATGGTCAATGTGTGTGTGTGTGGGGAGTGATGGTCAGGGTGTGTGTGTGTGGGGAGTGATGGTCAGTGTGTGTGGGGAGTGATGGTCAGTGAGTGTGGAGAGTGATGGTCAGTGTGTGTGTGTGTGGGAACTGATGGTCAGTGTGAGTGTGGGGAGTGATGGTCAGTGTGTGTGTGGGGAGTGATGGTCAGTGTGTGTGTGGGGAGTGATGGGTCAGTGTGTGTGTGGGGAGTGATGGTCAGGGTGTGTGTGTGTGGAGAGTGATGGTCAGTGTGTGTGTGTGGGGAGTGATGGTCAGTGAATGTGGGGAGTGATGGTCAGTGTGAGTGTGTGGGGAGTGATGGTCAGTGTGTGTGTGGGGAGTGATGGTCAGTGTGTGTGTGGGGAATGATGGTCAGTGTGTGTGTGTGGGGAGTGATGGTCAGTGTGTATGTGGGGAGTGATGGTCAGTGTGTGAGTGGGGAATGATGGTCAGTGTGTGTGTGTGGGGAGTGATGGTCAGTGTGTGTGTGGGGAGTGATGATCAGTGAGTTTGGGGAGTGATGGTCAGTGTGAGTGTGTGGGGAGTGATGGTCAGTGTGTGTGTGGGGAGTGATGGTCAGTGTGTGTGTGGGGAATGATGGTCAGTGTGTGTGTGTGGGGAGTGATGGTCAGTGTGTATGTGGGGAGTGATGGGTCAGTGTGTGAGTGGGGAATGATGGTCAGTGTGTGTGTGTGGGGAGTGATGGTCAGTGTGTGTGTGGGGAGTGATGGTCAGTGTGTGTGTGTGTGGGGAGTGATGGTCAGATTGTGTGTTTGGGGAGTGATGGTCAGTGTGTGTGTGGGGAGTGATGGTCAGGGTGTGTGTGTGGGGAGTGATGGTCAGTGTGTGTGGGGAGTGATGGTCAGTGTGTGTGTGTGGGGAGTGATGGTCAGGGTGTGTGTGTGGGGAGTGATGGTCAGTGTGTGTGTGTGTGTGGGGAGTGATGGTCAGGGTGTGTGTGTGTGGGGAGTGATGGTCAGTGTGTGTGTGTGGGGAGTGATGGTCAGTGAGTGTGGGGAGTGATGGTCAGTGTGAGTGTGTGGGGAGTGATGGTCAGGGTGTGTGTGGGAACTGATGGTCAGTGTGAGTGTGGGGAGTGATGGTCAGTGTGTGTTTGGGGAGTGATGGTCAGTGTGTGTGTGGGAATGATGGTCAGTGTGTGTGTGTGGGGATGATGGTCAGTGTGTGTGTCTGGGGAGTGATGGGTCAGTGTGTGAGTGGGGAATGATGGTCAGTGTGTGTGTGTGTGGAGTGATGGTCAGTGAGTGTGTGGGGAGTGATGGTCAGTGTGTGTGTGTGGGGAGTGATGGTCAGTGTGAGTGTGTGGATAGTGATGGTCAGTGTGTGTGGGGAGTGATGGTCAGTGAGTGTGGGGAGTGATGGTCAGTGAGTGTGTGGAGAGTGATGGTCAGTGTGTGTGTGTGGGGAGTGATGGTCAGGGTGTGTATGGGGTGTGATGGTCAGGGTGTGTGTGTGGGGAGTGATGGTCAGTGTGCGTGTGAGTGTGGGGAGTGATGGTCAGTGTGTGAGTGGGGAGTGATGGTCAGTGTGTGTGTGGGGAGTGATGGTCAGTGAGTGTGTGGGGAGTGATGTCAGTGTGTGTGTGGGGAGTGATGGTCAGGGTGTGTGTGTGGGGAGTGATGGTCAGTGTGTGTTTGGGGAGAGATGGTCAGGGTGTGTGTGTGGGGAGTGATGGTCAGTGTGTGTGGGGAGTGATGGTCAGTGTGTGTGTGTGTGTGGGGAGTGATGGTCAGGATGTGTGTGTGGAGAGTGATGGTCAGTGTGTGGGGAGTGATGGTCAGGGTGTGTGTGTGTGGGGAGTGATGGTCAGTGTGTGTGTGTGGGGAGTGATGGTCAGTGAGTGTGGGGAGTGATGGTCAGTGTGAGTGTGTGGGGAGTGATGGTCAGGGTGTGTGTGGGAACTGATGGTCAGTGTGAGTGTGGGGAGTGATGGTCAATGTGTGTTTGGGGAGTGATGGTCAGTGTGTGTGTGGGAATGATGGTCAGTGTGTGTGTGTGGGGAGTGATGGTCAGTGTGTGTGTGGGGAGTGATGGGTCAGTGTGTGAGTGGGGAATGATGGTCAGTGTGTGTGTGGGGAGTGATGGTCAGTGTGTGTGTGGGGAGTGATGGTCAGTGAGTGTGTGGGGAGTGATGGTCAATGTGTGTGTGTGGGGAGTGATGGTCAGTGTGTGTGTTGAGAGTGATGGTCGGTGTGTGTGGGGAGTGATGGTCAGTGTGTGTGGGGCGTGATGGTCAGTATGTGTGTGGGGAGTGATGGTCAGTGTGTGTGTGTGTGTGGGGAGTAATGGTCAGGGTGTGTGTGTGGGGAGTGATGGTCAGTGTGTGTTTGGGGAGTGATGGTCAGGGTGTGTGTGTGGGGAGTGATGGTCAGGGTGTGTGTGTGGGGAGTGATGGTCTGTGTGTGTGTGTGTGTGTGGGGAGTGATGGTCAGGGTGTGTGTGTGTGGAGAGTGATGGTCAGTGTGTGTGTGTGGGGAGTGATGGTCAGTGAGTGTGGGGAGTGATGGTCAGTGTGAGTGTGTGGGGAGTGATGGTCAGGGTATGTGTGTGGAGAGTGATGGTCAGTGTGTGTGTGTGTGTGGGGAGTGATGGTCAGGGTGTGTGTGTGGGGAGTGATGGTCAGTGTGTGTGTGTGGGGAGTGATGGTCAGTGAGTGTGGGGAGTGATGGTCAGTGTGAGTGTGTGGGGAGTGATGGTCAGGGTGTGTGTGGGAACTGATGGTCAGTGTGAGTGTGGGGAGTGATGGTCAGTGTGTGTTTGGGGAGTGATGGTCAGTGTGTGTGTGGGAATGATGGTCAGTGTGTGTGTGTGGGGATGATGGTCAGTGTGTGTGTCTGGGGAGTGATGGGTCAGTGTGTGAGTGGGGAATGATGGTCAGTGTGTGTGTGTGTGGAGTGATGGTCAGTGAGTGTGTGGGGAGTGATGGTCAGTGTGTGTGTGTGGGGAGTGATGGTCAGTGTGAGTGTGTGGATAGTGATGGTCAGTGTGTGTGGGGAGTGATGGTCAGTGAGTGTGGGGAGTGATGGTCAGTGAGTGTGTGGAGAGTGATGGTCAGTGTGTGTGTGTGGGGAGTGATGGTCAGGGTGTGTATGGGGTGTGATGGTCAGGGTGTGTGTGTGGGGAGTGATGGTCAGTGTGCGTGTGTGTGTGGGGAGTGATGGTCAGTGTGTGAGTGGGGAGTGATGGTCAGTGTGTGTGTGGGGAGTGATGGTCAGTGAGTGTGTGGGGAGTGATGTCAGTGTGTGAGTGGGGAGTGATGGTCAGGGTGTGTGTGTGGGGAGTGATGGTCAGTGTGTGTTTGGGGAGAGATGGTCAGGGTGTGTGTGTGGGGAGTGATGGTCAGTGTGTGTGGGGAGTGATGGTCAGTGTGTGTGTGTGTGTGGGGAGTGATGGTCAGGATGTGTGTGTGGAGAGTGATGGTCAGTGATGGTCAGGGTGTGTGTGTGTGGGGAGTGATGGTCAGTGTGTGTGTGTGGGGAGTGATGGTCAGTGAGTGTGGGGAGTGATGGTCAGTGTGAGTGTGTGGGGAGTGATGGTCAGGGTGTGTGTGGGAACTGATTGTCAGTGTGAGTGTGGGGAGTGATGGTCAATGTGTGTTTGGGGAGTGATGGTCAGTGTGTGTGTGGGAATGATGGTCAGTGTGTGTGTGTGGGGAGTGATGGTCAGTGTGTGTGTGGGGAGTGATGGGTCAGTGTGTGAGTGGGGAATGATGGTCAGTGTGTGTGTGGGGAGTGATGGTCAGTGTGTGTGTGGGGAGTGATGGTCAGTGAGTGTGTGGGGAGTGATGGTCAATGTGTGTGTGTGGGGAGTGATGGTCAGTGTGTGTGTTGAGAGTGATGGTCGGTGTGTGTGGGGAGTGATGGTCAGTGTGTGTGGGGCGTGATGGTCAGTATGTGTGTGGGGAGTGATGGTCAGTGTGTGTGTGTGTGGGGAGTAATGGTCAGGGTGTGTGTGTGGGGAGTGATGGTCAGTGTGTGTTTGGGGAGTGATGGTCAGGGTGTGTGTGTGGGGAGTGATGGTCAGGGTGTGTGTGTGGGGAGTGATGGTCTGTGTGTGTGTGTGTGTGTGTGGGGAGTGATGGTCAGGGTGTGTGTGTGTGGAGAGTGATGGTCAGTGTGTGTGTGTGGGGAGTGATGGTCAGTGAGTGTGGGGAGTGATGGTCAGTGTGAGTGTGTGGGGAGTGATGGTCAGTGTGTGTGTGGGGAGTGATGGTCAGTGTGTGTGTGGGGAATGATGGTCAGTGTGTGTGTGTGGGGAGTGATGGTCAGTGTGTATGTGGGGAGTGATGGGTCAGTGTGTGAGTGGGGAATGATGGTCAGTGTGTGTGTGTGGGGAGTGATGGTCAGTGTGTGTGTGGGGAGTGATGGTCAGTGTGTGTGTGTGTGGGGAGTGATGGTCAGATTGTGTGTTTGGGGAGTGATGGTCAGTGTGTGTTTGGGGAGTGATGGTCAGGGTGTGTGTGTGGGGAGTGATGGTCAGTGTGTGTGGGGAGTGATGGTCAGTGTGTGTGTGTGTGTGTGGGGAGTGATGGTCAGGGTGTGTGTGTGGGGAGTGATGGTCAATGTGTGTGTGTGTGGGGAGTGATGGTCAGGGTGTGTGTGTGTGGGGAGTGATGGTCAGTGTGTGTGGGGAGTGATGGTCAGTGAGTGTGGAGAGTGATGGTCAGTGTGTGTGTGTGTGGGAACTGATGGTCAGTGTGAGTGTGGGGAGTGATGGTCAGTGTGTGTGTGGGGAGTGATGGTCAGTGTGTGTGTGGGGAGTGATGGGTCAGTGTGTGTGTGGGGAGTGATGGTCAGGGTGTGTGTGTGTGGAGAGTGATGGTCAGTGTGTGTGTGTGGGGAGTGATGGTCAGTGAATGTGGGGAGTGATGGTCAGTGTGAGTGTGTGGGGAGTGATGGTCAGTGTGTGTGTGGGGAGTGATGGTCAGTGTGTGTGTGGGGAATGATGGTCAGTGTGTGTGTGTGGGGAGTGATGGTCAGTGTGTATGTGGGGAGTGATGGTCAGTGTGTGAGTGGGGAATGATGGTCAGTGTGTGTGTGTGGGGAGTGATGGTCAGTGTGTGTGTGGGGAGTGATGATCAGTGAGTTTGGGGAGTGATGGTCAGTGTGAGTGTGTGGGGAGTGATGGTCAGTGTGTGTGTGGGGAGTGATGGTCAGTGTGTGTGTGGGGAATGATGGTCAGTGTGTGTGTGTGGGGAGTGATGGTCAGTGTGTATGTGGGGAGTGATGGGTCAGTGTGTGAGTGGGGAATGATGGTCAGTGTGTGTGTGTGGGGAGTGATGGTCAGTGTGTGTGTGGGGAGTGATGGTCAGTGTGTGTGTGTGTGGGGAGTGATGGTCAGATTGTGTGTTTGGGGAGTGATGGTCAGTGTGTGTGTGGGGAGTGATGGTCAGGGTGTGTGTGTGGGGAGTGATGGTCAGTGTGTGTGGGGAGTGATGGTCAGTGTGTGTGTGTGTGTGTGTGGGGAGTGATGGTCAGGGTGTGTGTGTGGGGAGTGATGGTCAGTGTGTGTGTGTGTGTGGGGAGTGATGGTCAGGGTGTGTGTGTGTGGGGAGTGATGGTCAGTGTGTGTGGGGAGTGATGGTCAGTGAGTGTGGAGAGTGATGGTCAGTGTGAGTGTGTGGATAGTGATGGTCAGTGTGTGTGTGTGTGTGGGAACTGATGGTCAGTGTGAGTGTGGGGAGTGATGGTCAGTGTGTGTGGGGAGTGATGGTCAGTGTGTGTGTGGGGAGTGATGGGTCAGTGTGTGAGCGGGGAATGATGGTCAGTGTGTGTGTGTGGGGAGTGATGGTCAGTGTGTGTGTGGGGAGTGATGGTCAGTGAGTGTGTGGGGAGTGATGGTCAATGTGTGTGTGTGGGGAGTGATGGTCAGTGTGTGTGTGGAGAGTGATGGTCGGTGTGTGTGGGGAGTGATGGTCAGTGTGTGAGTGGGGAATGATGGTCAGTGTGTGTGTGGGGAGTGATGGTCAGTGAGTGTGTGGGGAGTGATGGTCAGTGTGTGTGGGGAGTGATGGTCAGTGTATGTTTGAGGAGTGATGGTCAGTGTGTGTGTGTGGGGAGTGATGGTCAGTGTGAGTGTGGGGTGTGATGGTCAGTGAGTGTGTGGGGAGTGATGGTCAGTGTGTGTGGGGGGAGTGATGGTCAGTGTGAGTGTTGGGAGTGATGGTCAGTGTGGGTGTGGGGCGTGTTGGTCAGTGTGTGTGTGTGGGGAGTGATGGTCAGTGTGTGTGTGGGGAGTGATGGTCAGTGTGTGTGTGTGTGTGTGGGGAGTGATGGTCAGTGTGTGTGTAGGGAGTGATTTTCAGTGTGAGTGTGGGGAGTGATGGTCCGTGTGATAGTGGGGAGTGATGGTCAGTGAGTGTTTGGGGAGTGATGGTCAGTGTGTGTGTGGGGAGTGATTGTCAGTGTGAGTGTGGGGAGTGATGGTCCGTGTGATAGTTGGGAGTGATGGTCAGTGAGTGTGGGGAGTGATGGTCAGTGTGAGTGTGGGGAGTGATGGTCCGTGTGATAGTGGGGAGTGATGGTCAGTGAGTGTGGGGAGTGATGGTCAGTGAGTGTGGAGAGTGATGGTCAGTGTGAGAGTGTGGGGAGTGATGGTCAGTGTGTGTGTGTGGGGAGTGATGGTCAGTGTGTATGTGGGGAGTGATGGGTCAGTGTGTGAGTGGGGAATGATGGTCAGTGTGTGTGTGTGGGGAGTGATGGTCAGTGTGTGTGTGGGGAGTGATGGTCAGTGTGTGTGTGTGTGGGGAGTGATGGTCAGATTGTGTGTTTGGGGAGTGATGGTCAGTGTGTGTGTGGGGAGTGATGGTCAGGGTGTGTGTGTGGGGAGTGATGGTCAGTGTGTGTGGGGAGTGATGGTCAGTGTGTGTGCGTGTGTGTGTGTGGGGAGTGATGGTCAGGGTGTGTGTGTGGGGAGTGATGGTCAGTGTGTGTGTGTGTGGGGAGTGATGGTCAGGGTGTGTGTGTGTGGGGAGTGATGGTCAGTGTGTGTGGGGAGTGATGGTCAGTGAGTGTGGAGAGTGATGGTCAGTGTGAGTGTGTGGGGAGTGATGGTCAGGGTGTGTGTGGGAACTGATGGTCAGTGTGAGTGTGGGGAGTGATGGTCAGTGTGTGTGTGGGGAGTGATGGTCAGTGTGTGTGTGGGGAGTGATGGGTCAGTGTGTGAGCGGGGAATGATGGTCAGTGTGTGTGTGTGGGGAGTGATGGTCAGTGTGTGTGTGGGGAGTGATGGTCAGTGAGTGTGTGGGGAGTGATGGTCAATGTGTGTGTGTGGGGAGTGATGGTCAGTGTGTGTGTGGAGAGTGATGGTCGGTGTGTGTGGGGAGTGATGGTCAGTGTGTGAGTGGGGAATGATGGTCAGTGTGTGTGTGGGGAGTGATGGTCAGTGAGTGTGTGGGGAGTGATGGTCAGTGTGTGTGGGGAGTGATGGTCAGTGAGTGTGTGGGGAGTGATGGTCAGTGTGTGTTTGGGGAGTGATGGTCAGTGTGTGTGTGTGTGGGGAGTGATGGTCAGTGTGAGTGTTGGGAGTGATGGTCAGTGTGGGTGTGGGGCGTGTTGGTCAGTGTGTGTGTGTGGGGAGTGATGGTCAGTGTGTGTTTGTGTGGAGTGATGGTCAGTGTGTGTGTGTGTGGGGAGTGATGGTCAGTGTGTGTGTAGGGAGTGATGGTCAGTGTGAGTGTGGGGAGTGATGGTCCGTGTGATAGTGGGGAGTGATGGTCAGTGAGTGTGTGGGGAGTGATGGTCAGTGTGTGTGTGGGGAGTGATGGTCAGTGTGAGTGTGGGGAGTGATGGTCCGTGTGATAGTGGGGAGTGATGGTCAGTGAGTGTGGGGAGTGATGGTCAGTGTGAGTGTGGGGAGTGATGGTCCGTGTGATAGTGGGGAGTGATGGTCAGTGAGTGTGGGGAGGGATGGTCAGTGAGTGTGGGGAGTGATGGTCAGTGTGAGTGTGTGGGGAGTGTTGGTCAGTGAGTGTGGGGAGTGATGGTCAGTGTGAGTGTGAGGGGAGTGGTGGTCAGTGTGTGAGTGTGGGGAGTGATGGTCAGTGTGTGTGTGGGGAGTGATGGTCAGTGAGTGTGGGGAGTGATGGTCAGTGTGAGTGTGTGGGGAGTGTTGGTCAGTGAGTGTGGGGAGTGATGGTCAGTGTGTGTGTGTGTGTGGAGTGATGGTCAGTGAGTGTGTGGGGAGTGATGGTCAGTGTGTGTGTGTGGGGAGTGATGGTCAGTGTGAGTGTGTGGGGAGTGATGGTCAGTGTGTGTGTGGGGAGTGATGGTCAGTGTGTGTGTTGAGAGTGATGGTCGGTGTGTGTGGGGAGTGATGGTCAGTGTGTGTGGGGCGTGATGGTCAGTATGTGTGTGGGGAGTGATGGTCAGTGTGTGTGTGTGTGGGGAGTAATGGTCAGGGTGTGTGTGTGGGGAGTGATGGTCAGTGTGTGATTGGGGAGTGATGGTCAGGGTGTGTGTGTGGGGAGTGATGGTCAGGGTGTGTGTGTGGGGAGTGATGGTCTGTGTGTGTGTGTGTGTGTGGGGAGTGATGGTCAGGGTGTGTGTGTGTGGAGAGTGATGGTCAGTGTGTGTGTGTGGGGAGTGATGGTCAGTGAGTGTGGGGAGTGATGGTCAGTGTGAGTGTGTGGGGAGTGATGGTCAGTGTGTGTGTGGGGAGTGATGGTCAGTGTGTGTGTGGGGAATGATGGTCAGTGTGTGTGTGTGGGGAGTGATGGTCAGTGTGTATGTGGGGAGTGATGGGTCAGTGTGTGAGTGGGGAATGATGGTCAGTGTGTGTGTGTGGGGAGTGATGGTCAGTGTGTGTGTGGGGAGTGATGGTCAGTGTGTGTGTGTGTGGGGAGTGATGGTCAGATTGTGTGTTTGGGGAGTGATGGTCAGTGTGTGTTTGGGGAGTGATGGTCAGGGTGTGTGTGTGGGGAGTGATGGTCAGTGTGTGTGGGGAGTGATGGTCAGTGTGTGTGTGTGTGTGTGGGGAGTGATGGTCAGGGTGTGTGTGTGGGGAGTGGTGGTCAATGTGTGTGTGTGTGGGGAGTGATGGTCAGGGTGTGTGTGTGTGGGGAGTGATGGTCAGTGTGTGTGGGGAGTGATGGTCAGTGAGTGTGGAGAGTGATGGTCAGTGTGTGTGTGTGTGGGAACTGATGGTCAGTGTGAGTGTGGGGAGTGATGGTCAGTGTGTGTGGGGAGTGATGGTCAGTGTGTGTGTGGGGAGTGATGGGTCAGTGTGTGTGTGGGGAGTGATGGTCAGGGTGTGTGTGTGTGGAGAGTGATGGTCAGTGTGTGTGTGTGGGGAGTGATGGTCAGTGAATGTGGGGAGTGATGGTCAGTGTGAGTGTGTGGGGAGTGATGGTCAGTGTGTGTGTGGGGAGTGATGGTCAGTGTGTGTGTGGGGAATGATGGTCAGTGTGTGTGTGTGTGGGGAGTGATGGTCAGTGTGTATGTGGGGAGTGATGGTCAGTGTGTGAGTGGGGAATGATGGTCAGTGTGTGTGTGTGGGGAGTGATGGTCAGTGTGTGTGTGGGGAGTGATGATCAGTGAGTTTGGGGAGTGATGGTCAGTGTGAGTGTGTGGGGAGTGATGGTCAGTGTGTGTGTGGGGAGTGATGGTCAGTGTGTGTGTGGGGAATGATGGTCAGTGTGTGTGTGTGGGGAGTGATGGTCAGTGTGTATGTGGGGAGTGATGGGTCAGTGTGTGAGTGGGGAATGATGGTCAGTGTGTGTGTGTGGGGAGTGATGGTCAGTGTGTGTGTGGGGAGTGATGGTCAGTGTGTGTGTGTGTGGGGAGTGATGGTCAGATTGTGTGTTTGGGGAGTGATGGTCAGTGTGTGTGTGGGGAGTGATGGTCAGGGTGTGTGTGTGGGGAGTGATGGTCAGTGTGTGTGGGGAGTGATGGTCAGTGTGTGTGTGTGTGTGTGTGGGGAGTGATGGTCAGGGTGTGTGTGTGGGGAGTGATGGTCAGTGTGTGTGTGTGTGTGGGGAGTGATGGTCAGGGTGTGTGTGTGTGGGGAGTGATGGTCAGTGTGTGTGGGGAGTGATGGTCAGTGAGTGTGGAGAGTGATGGTCAGTGTGAGTGTGTGGATAGTGATGGTCAGTGTGTGTGTGTGTGTGGGAACTGATGGTCAGTGTGAGTGTGGGGAGTGATGGTCAGTGTGTGTGGGGAGTGATGGTCAGTGTGTGTGTGGGGAGTGATGGGTCAGTGTGTGAGCGGGGAATGATGGTCAGTGTGTGTGTGTGGGGAGTGATGGTCAGTGTGTGTGTGGGGAGTGATGGTCAGTGAGTGTGTGGGGAGTGATGGTCAATGTGTGTGTGTGGGGAGTGATGGTCAGTGTGTGTGTGGAGAGTGATGGTCGGTGTGTGTGGGGAGTGATGGTCAGTGTGTGAGTGGGGAATGATGGTCAGTGTGTGTGTGGGGAGTGATGGTCAGTGAGTGTGTGGGGAGTGATGGTCAGTGTGTGTGGGGAGTGATGGTCAGTGTATGTTTGAGGAGTGATGGTCAGTGTGTGTGTGTGGGGAGTGATGGTCAGTGTGAGTGTGGGGTGTGATGGTCAGTGAGTGTGTGGGGAGTGATGGTCAGTGTGTGTGTGTGTGTGTGGGGGGAGTGATGGTCAGTGTGAGTGTTGGGAGTGATGGTCAGTGTGGGTGTGGGGCGTGTTGGTCAGTGTGTGTGTGTGGGGAGTGATGGTCAGTGTGTGTGTGGGGAGTGATGGTCAGTGTGTGTGTGTGTGTGTGGGGAGTGATGGTCAGTGTGTGTGTAGGGAGTGATTTTCAGTGTGAGTGTGGGGAGTGATGGTCCGTGTGATAGTGGGGAGTGATGGTCAGTGAGTGTTTGGGGAGTGATGGTCAGTGTGTGTGTGGGGAGTGATTGTCAGTGTGAGTGTGGGGAGTGATGGTCCGTGTGATAGTGGGGAGTGATGGTCAGTGAGTGTGGGGAGTGATGGTCAGTGTGAGTGTGGGGAGTGATGGTCCGTGTGATAGTGGGGAGTGATGGTCAGTGAGTGTGGGGAGTGATGGTCAGTGAGTGTGGAGAGTGATGGTCAGTGTGAGAGTGTGGGGAGTGATGGTCAGTGTGTGTGTGTGGGGAGTGATGGTCAGTGTGTATGTGGGGAGTGATGGGTCAGTGTGTGAGTGGGGAATGATGGTCAGTGTGTGTGTGTGGGGAGTGATGGTCAGTGTGTGTGTGGGGAGTGATGGTCAGTGTGTGTGTGTGTGGGGAGTGATGGTCAGATTGTGTGTTTGGGGAGTGATGGTCAGTGTGTGTGTGGGGAGTGATGGTCAGGGTGTGTGTGTGGGGAGTGATGGTCAGTGTGTGTGGGGAGTGATGGTCAGTGTGTGTGCGTGTGTGTGTGTGGGGAGTGATGGTCAGGGTGTGTGTGTGGGGAGTGATGGTCAGTGTGTGTGTGTGTGGGGAGTGATGGTCAGGGTGTGTGTGTGTGGGGAGTGATGGTCAGTGTGTGTGGGGAGTGATGGTCAGTGAGTGTGGAGAGTGATGGTCAGTGTGAGTGTGTGGGGAGTGATGGTCAGGGTGTGTGTGGGAACTGATGGTCAGTGTGAGTGTGGGGAGTGATGGTCAGTGTGTGTGTGGGGAGTGATGGTCAGTGTGTGTGTGGGGAGTGATGGGTCAGTGTGTGAGCGGGGAATGATGGTCAGTGTGTGTGTGTGGGGAGTGATGGTCAGTGTGTGTGTGGGGAGTGATGGTCAGTGAGTGTGTGGGGAGTGATGGTCAATGTGTGTGTGTGGGGAGTGATGGTCAGTGTGTGTGTGGAGAGTGATGGTCGGTGTGTGTGGGGAGTGATGGTCAGTGTGTGAGTGGGGAATGATGGTCAGTGTGTGTGTGGGGAGTGATGGTCAGTGAGTGTGTGGGGAGTGATGGTCAGTGTGTGTGGGGAGTGATGGTCAGTGAGTGTGTGGGGAGTGATGGTCAGTGTGTGTTTGGGGAGTGATGGTCAGTGTGTGTGTGTGTGGGGAGTGATGGTCAGTGTGAGTGTTGGGAGTGATGGTCAGTGTGGGTGTGGGGCGTGTTGGTCAGTGTGTGTGTGTGGGGAGTGATGGTCAGTGTGTGTTTGTGTGGAGTGATGGTCAGTGTGTGTGTGTGTGGGGAGTGATGGTCAGTGTGTGTGTAGGGAGTGATGGTCAGTGTGAGTGTGGGGAGTGATGGTCCGTGTGATAGTGGGGAGTGATGGTCAGTGAGTGTGTGGGGAGTGATGGTCAGTGTGTGTGTGGGGAGTGATGGTCAGTGTGAGTGTGGGGAGTGATGGTCCGTGTGATAGTGGGGAGTGATGGTCAGTGAGTGTGGGGAGTGATGGTCAGTGTGAGTGTGGGGAGTGATGGTCCGTGTGATAGTGGGGAGTGATGGTCAGTGAGTGTGGGGAGGGATGGTCAGTGAGTGTGGGGAGTGATGGTCAGTGTGAGTGTGTGGGGAGTGTTGGTCAGTGAGTGTGGGGAGTGATGGTCAGTGTGAGTGTGAGGGGAGTGGTGGTCAGTGTGTGAGTGTGGGGAGTGATGGTCAGTGTGTGTGTGGGGAGTGATGGTCAGTGAGTGTGGGGAGTGATGGTCAGTGTGAGTGTGTGGGGAGTGTTGGTCAGTGAGTGTGGGGAGTGATGGTCAGTGTGTGTGTGTGTGTGGAGTGATGGTCAGTGAGTGTGTGGGGAGTGATGGTCAGTGTGTGTGTGTGGGGAGTGATGGTCAGTGTGAGTGTGTGGGGAGTGATGGTCAGTGTGTGTGTGGGGAGTGATGGTCAGTGAGTGTGGGGAGTGATGGTCAGTGAGTGTGTGGGGAGTGATGGTCAGTGTGTGTGTGGGGAGTGATGGTCAGGGTGTGTATGGGGTGTGATGGTCAGGGTGTGTGTGTGGGGAGTGATGGTCAGTGTGCGTGTGTGTGTGGGGAGTGATGGTCAGTGTGTGAGTGGGGAGTGATGGTCAGTGTGAGTGTGTGGGGAGTGTTGGTCAGTGAGTGTGGGGAGTGATGGTCAGTGTGAGTGTGTGGGGAGTGGTGGTCAGAGTGTGAGTTTGGGGAGTGATGGTCAGTGTGTGTGTGGCGACTGATGGTCAGTGAGTGTGGGGAGTGATGGTCAGTGTGAGTGTGTGGGGAGTGTTGGTCAGTGAGTGTGGGGAGTGATGGTCAGTGTGTGTGTGTGGAGTGATGGTCAGTGAGTGTGTGGGGAGTGATGGTCAGTGTGTGTGTGTGGGGAGTGATGGTCAGTGTGAGTGTGTGGGTAGTGATGGTCAGTGTGTGTGGGGAGTGAAGGTCAGTGAGTGTGGGGAGTGATGGTCAGTGAGTGTGTGGAGAGTGATGGTCAGTGTGTGTGTGGGGGGAGTGATGGTCAGGGTGTGTATAGGGTGTGATGGTCAGGGTGTGTGTGTGGGGGGTAATGGTCAGGGTGCGTGTGTGTGTGGGGAGTGATGGTCAGTGTGTGAGTGGGGAGTGATGGTCAGTGTGTGTGTGGGGAGTGATGGTCAGTGTGTGCATGGGGTGTGATGGTCAGGGTGTGTGTGTGGGGAGTGATGGTCAGTGTGCGTGTGTGTGTGGGGAGTGATGGTCAGTGTGTGAGTGGGGAGTGATGGTCAGTGTGTGTGTGGGGAGTGATGGTCAGTGAGAGTGTGTGGGGAGTGATGGTCAGTGTGATTGTTTGGGGAGTTATGGTCAGTGTGTGTGTGGGGAGTGATGGTCAGTGAGTGTGGGGATTGATGGTCAGTGTGAGTGTGTGGGGAGTGATGGTCAGGGTGTGTGTGAGGAGTGATGGTAAGTGTGTGTGTGGGGTGTGATGGTCAGTGTGTGTATGTGGTGTGAAGGTCAGTGTGGATGGGGAGACTGATGGTCAGTGTGTGTGGGGAGTGATGGTCAGTGTGAGTGTGTGGGGAATGATGGTCAGTGTGTGTGGGGGGAGTGATGGTCAGTGTGATTGTGTGGGAAGTGATCATCAATGAGTGTGGGGAGTGATGGTCAGTGAGTGTGTGTGGGGAGTGATGGTCAGTGTGTGTGTGGGGAGTGATGGTCAGTGTGTGTGTGGGGAGTAATAGTCAGTGTGTGTGTGGGGAGTGATGGTCAGTGTGTGTGGGGAGTGATGGTCAGTGTGTGTGTGGGGAGTGATGGTCAGTGTGTGTGAGGGGAGTGATGGTCAGTGTGTGTGTGTGGGGAGTGATGGTCAGTGTGTGTGTGTGGGGAGTGATGGTCAGTGAGTGTGTGGGGAGTGATGGTCAGTGTGAGTGTGGGGAGTGATGGTCAGTGTGTGTGGGGAGTGATGGTCAGTGAGTGTGGGGAGTGATGGTCAGTGAGTGTGTGGGGAGTGATGGTCAGTGTGAGTGTGGGGAGTGATGGTCAGTGTGTGTGGGGAGTGATGGTCAGTGAGTGTGGGGAGTGATGGTCAGTGTGTGTGTGGGGAGTGATGGTCAGTGTGAGTGTGGGGAGTGATGGTCAGTGTGTGTGTGGGGAGTCATGGTCAGTGTCTGTGTGGGGAATGATGGTCAGTGTGTGTGCATGGGGAGTGTTGGTCAGGGTGTGTGTGTGGGGAGTGATGGTCAGTGTGTGTGTGTGGGGAGTGATGGTCAGTGAGTTTGTGGGGAGTGATTGTCAGTGTGAGTGTGGGGAGTGATGGTCAGTGTGTGTGGGGAGTGATGGTCAGTGAGTGTGGGGAGTGATGGTCAGTGAGTGTGTGGGGAGTGATGGTCAGTTTGTGTATGGGGTGTGATGGTCAGGGTGTGTGTGTGGGGAGTGATGGTCAGTGTGCGTGTGTGTGTGGGGAGTGATGGTCAGTGTGAGTGGGGAATGATGGTCAGTGTGTCTGTGGGGAGTGATGGTCAGTGTGAGTGTGTGGGGAGTGATGGTCAGTGTGTGTGTGTGGGGAGTGATGGTCAGTGTGTGTGGGGGGAGTGATGGTCAGTGTGTGTGGGGAGTATTGGTCAGGGTGTGTGTGGGGAGGGATGGTCAGTGTGTGTATGGGGTGTGATGGTCAGTGTGTGTGGGGAGAGTGATGGTCAGTGAGTGTGGGGAGTGATGGTCAGTGTGAGTGTGTGGGGAGTGATGGTCAGTGAGTGTGTGGGGCATGATGGTCAGTGTCTGTGTGGGGAATGATGGTCAGGGTGTGTGTGTGGGGAGTGATGGTCAGTGTGTGTGTGTGGGGAGTGATGGTCACTGTGTGTGTGGGGAGTGGTGGTCAATGTGTGTGTGTGGGGAGTGATGGTCAGTGTGTGTGGGGGAGTGATGGTCAGTGTGTGTGTGGGGAGTGATGGTCAGTGTGTGTGGGGAGTGATGGTCAGTGTGTGAGTGGGGAATGATGGTCAGTGTGTGTGGGGGGAGTGATGGTCAGTGTGTGTGTGGGGAATGATGGTCAGGGTGTGTGTGTGCGGAGTGATGGTCAGTGTGTGTGTGTGTGGAGTGATGGTCAGTGTGTGTGGGGAGTGATGGTCAGTGTGTGTGTCTTGGGAGTGATGGTCAGTAAGTATGGGGAGTGATGGTCAGTGTGTGTGTGGGGAGTGATGGTCAGTGTGTGTGTGGGGAGTGGTGGTCAGTAAGTATGGGGAGTGATGGTCAGTGTGAGTGTTGGGAGTGATGGTCAGTGTGGGTGTGGGGCGTGTTGGTCAGTGTGTGTGTGTGGGGAGTGATGGTCAGTGTGTGTGTGGGGAGTGATGGTCAGTGTGTGTGTGTGTGTGTGGGGAGTGATGGTCAGTGTGTGTGTAGGGAGTGATTTTCAGTGTGAGTGTGGGGAGTGATGGTCCGTGTGATAGTGGGGAGTGATGGTCAGTGAGTGTTTGGGGAGTGATGGTCAGTGTGTGTGTGGGGAGTGATTGTCAGTGTGAGTGTGGGGAGTGATGGTCCGTGTGATAGTTGGGAGTGATGGTCAGTGAGTGTGGGGAGTGATGGTCAGTGTGAGTGTGGGGAGTGATGGTCCGTGTGATAGTGGGGAGTGATGGTCAGTGAGTGTGGGGAGTGATGGTCAGTGAGTGTGGAGAGTGATGGTCAGTGTGAGAGTGTGGGGAGTGATGGTCAGTGTGTGTGTGTGGGGAGTGATGGTCAGTGTGTATGTGGGGAGTGATGGGTCAGTGTGTGAGTGGGGAATGATGGTCAGTGTGTGTGTGTGGGGAGTGATGGTCAGTGTGTGTGTGGGGAGTGATGGTCAGTGTGTGTGTGTGTGGGGAGTGATGGTCAGATTGTGTGTTTGGGGAGTGATGGTCAGTGTGTGTGTGGGGAGTGATGGTCAGGGTGTGTGTGTGGGGAGTGATGGTCAGTGTGTGTGGGGAGTGATGGTCAGTGTGTGTGCGTGTGTGTGTGTGGGGAGTGATGGTCAGGGTGTGTGTGTGGGGAGTGATGGTCAGTGTGTGTGTGTGGGGAGTGATGGTCAGGGTGTGTGTGTGTGTGGGGAGTGATGGTCAGTGTGTGTGGGGAGTGATGGTCAGTGAGTGTGGAGAGTGATGGTCAGTGTGAGTGTGTGGGGAGTGATGGTCAGGGTGTGTGTGGGAACTGATGGTCAGTGTGAGTGTGGGGAGTGATGGTCAGTGTGTGTGTGGGGAGTGATGGTCAGTGTGTGTGTGGGGAGTGATGGGTCAGTGTGTGAGCGGGGAATGATGGTCAGTGTGTGTGTGTGGGGAGTGATGGTCAGTGTGTGTGTGGGGAGTGATGGTCAGTGAGTGTGTGGGGAGTGATGGTCAATGTGTGTGTGTGGGGAGTGATGGTCAGTGTGTGTGTGGAGAGTGATGGTCGGTGTGTGTGGGGAGTGATGGTCAGTGTGTGAGTGGGGAATGATGGTCAGTGTGTGTGTGGGGAGTGATGGTCAGTGAGTGTGTGGGGAGTGATGGTCAGTGTGTGTGGGGAGTGATGGTCAGTGAGTGTGTGGGGAGTGATGGTCAGTGTGTGTTTGGGGAGTGATGGTCAGTGTGTGTGTGTGTGGGGAGTGATGGTCAGTGTGAGTGTTGGGAGTGATGGTCAGTGTGGGTGTGGGGCGTGTTGGTCAGTGTGTGTGTGTGGGGAGTGATGGTCAGTGTGTGTTTGTGTGGAGTGATGGTCAGTGTGTGTGTGTGTGGGGAGTGATGGTCAGTGTGTGTGTAGGGAGTGATGGTCAGTGTGAGTGTGGGGAGTGATGGTCCGTGTGATAGTGGGGAGTGATGGTCAGTGAGTGTGTGGGGAGTGATGGTCAGTGTGTGTGTGGGGAGTGATGGTCAGTGTGAGTGTGGGGAGTGATGGTCCGTGTGATAGTGGGGAGTGATGGTCAGTGAGTGTGGGGAGTGATGGTCAGTGTGAGTGTGGGGAGTGATGGTCCGTGTGATAGTGGGGAGTGATGGTCAGTGAGTGTGGGGAGGGATGGTCAGTGAGTGTGGGGAGTGATGGTCAGTGTGAGTGTGTGGGGAGTGTTGGTCAGTGAGTGTGGGGAGTGATGGTCAGTGTGAGTGTGAGGGGAGTGGTGGTCAGTGTGTGAGTGTGGGGAGTGATGGTCAGTGTGTGTGTGGGGAGTGATGGTCAGTGAGTGTGGGGAGTGATGGTCAGTGTGAGTGTGTGGGGAGTGTTGGTCAGTGAGTGTGGGGAGTGATGGTCAGTGTGTGTGTGTGTGTGGAGTGATGGTCAGTGAGTGTGTGGGGAGTGATGGTCAGTGTGTGTGTGTGGGGAGTGATGGTCAGTGTGAGTGTGTGGGGAGTGATGGTCAGTGTGTGTGTGGGGAGTGATGGTCAGTGAGTGTGGGGAGTGATGGTCAGTGAGTGTGTGGGGAGTGATGGTCAGTGTGTGTGTGGGGAGTGATGGTCAGGGTGTGTATGGGGTGTGATGGTCAGGGTGTGTGTGTGGGGAGTGATGGTCAGTGTGCGTGTGTGTGTGGGGAGTGATGGTCAGTGTGTGAGTGGGGAGTGATGGTCAGTGTGAGTGTGTGGGGAGTGTTGGTCAGTGAGTGTGGGGAGTGATGGTCAGTGTGAGTGTGTGGGGAGTGGTGGTCAATGTGTGAGTTTGGGGAGTGATGGTCAGTGTGTGTGTGTGTGTGGAGTGATGGTCAGTGTGTGTGTGGGGAGTGATGGTCAGTGTGTGTGTGGGGAGTAATAGTCAGTGTGTGTGTGGGGAGTGATGGTCAGTGTGTGTGGGGAGTGATGGTCAGTGTGTGTGTGGGGAGTGATGGTCAGTGTGTGTGAGGGGAGTGATGGTCAGTGTGTGTGTGTGGGGAGTGATGGTCAGTGTGTGTGTGTGGGGAGTGATGGTCAGTGAGTGTGTGGGGAGTGATGGTCAGTGTGAGTGTGGGGAGTGATGGTCAGTGTGTGTGGGGAGTGATGGTCAGTGAGTGTGGGGAGTGATGGTCAGTGAGTGTGTGGGGAGTGATGGTCAGTGTGAGTGTGGGGAGTGATGGTCAGTGTGTGTGGGGAGTGATGGTCAGTGAGTGTGGGGAGTGATGGTCAGTGTGTGTGTGGGAAGTGATGGTCAGTGTGAGTGTGGGGAGTGATGGTCAGTGTGTGTGTGGGGAGTCATGGTCAGTGTCTGTGTGGGGAATGATGGTCAGTGTGTGTGCATGGGGAGTGTTGGTCAGGGTGTGTGTGTGGGGAGTGATGGTCAGTGTGTGTGTGTGGGGAGTGATGGTCAGTGAGTTTGTGGGGAGTGATTGTCAGTGTGAGTGTGGGGAGTGATGGTCAGTGTGTGTGGGGAGTGATGGTCAGTGAGTGTGGGGAGTGATGGTCAGTGAGTGTGTGGGGAGTGATGGTCAGTTTGTGTATGGGGTGTGATGGTCAGGGTGTGTGTGTGGGGAGTGATGGTCAGTGTGCGTGTGTGTGTGGGGAGTGATGGTCAGTGTGAGTGGGGAATGATGGTCAGTGTGTCTGTGGGGAGTGATGGTCAGTGTGAGTGTGTGGGGAGTGATGGTCAGTGTGTGTGTGTGGGGAGTGATGGTCAGTGTGTGTGGGGGGAGTGATGGTCAGTGTGTGTGGGGAGTATTGGTCAGGGTGTGTGTGGGGAGGGATGGTCAGTGTGTGTATGGGGTGTGATGGTCAGTGTGTGTGGGGAGAGTGATGGTCAGTGAGTGTGGGGAGTGATGGTCAGTGTGAGTGTGTGGGGAGTGATGGTCAGTGAGTGTGTGGGGCATGATGGTCAGTGTCTGTGTGGGGAATGATGGTCAGGGTGTGTGTGTGGGGAGTGATGGTCAGTGTGTGTGTGTGGGGAGTGATGGTCACTGTGTGTGTGGGGAGTGGTGGTCAATGTGTGTGTGTGGGGAGTGATGGTCAGTGTGTGTGGGGGAGTGATGGTCAGTGTGTGTGTGGGGAGTGATGGTCAGTGTGTGTGGGGAGTGATGGTCAGTGTGTGAGTGGGGAATGATGGTCAGTGTGTGTGGGGGGAGTGATGGTCAGTGTGTGTGTGGGGAATGATGGTCAGGGTGTGTGTGTGCGGAGTGATGGTCAGTGTGTGTGTGTGTGGAGTGATGGTCAGTGTGTGTGGGGAGTGATGGTCAGTGTGTGTGTCTTGGGAGTGATGGTCAGTAAGTATGGGGAGTGATGGTCAGTGTGTGTGTGGGGAGTGATGGTCAGTGTGTGTGTGGGGAGTGATGGTCAGTAAGTATGGGGAGTGATGGTCAGTGTGAGTGTTGGGAGTGATGGTCAGTGTGGGTGTGGGGCGTGTTGGTCAGTGTGTGTGTGTGGGGAGTGATGGTCAGTGTGTGTGTGGGGAGTGATGGTCAGTGTGTGTGTGTGTGTGTGGGGAGTGATGGTCAGTGTGTGTGTAGGGAGTGATTTTCAGTGTGAGTGTGGGGAGTGATGGTCCGTGTGATAGTGGGGAGTGATGGTCAGTGAGTGTTTGGGGAGTGATGGTCAGTGTGTGTGTGGGGAGTGATTGTCAGTGTGAGTGTGGGGAGTGATGGTCCGTGTGATAGTGGGGAGTGATGGTCAGTGAGTGTGGGGAGTGATGGTCAGTGTGAGTGTGGGGAGTGATGGTCCGTGTGATAGTGGGGAGTGATGGTCAGTGAGTGTGGGGAGTGATGGTCAGTGAGTGTGGAGAGTGATGGTCAGTGTGAGAGTGTGGGGAGTGATGGTCAGTGTGTGTGTGTGGGGAGTGATGGTCAGTGTGTATGTGGGGAGTGATGGGTCAGTGTGTGAGTGGGGAATGATGGTCAGTGTGTGTGTGTGGGGAGTGATGGTCAGTGTGTGTGTGGGGAGTGATGGTCAGTGTGTGTGTGTGTGGGGAGTGATGGTCAGATTGTGTGTTTGGGGAGTGATGGTCAGTGTGTGTGTGGGGAGTGATGGTCAGGGTGTGTGTGTGGGGAGTGATGGTCAGTGTGTGTGGGGAGTGATGGTCAGTGTGTGTGCGTGTGTGTGTGTGGGGAGTGATGGTCAGGGTGTGTGTGTGGGGAGTGATGGTCAGTGTGTGTGTGTGTGGGGAGTGATGGTCAGGGTGTGTGTGTGTGTGGGGAGTGATGGTCAGTGTGTGTGGGGAGTGATGGTCAGTGAGTGTGGAGAGTGATGGTCAGTGTGAGTGTGTGGGGAGTGATGGTCAGGGTGTGTGTGGGAACTGATGGTCAGTGTGAGTGTGGGGAGTGATGGTCAGTGTGTGTGTGGGGAGTGATGGTCAGTGTGTGTGTGGGGAGTGATGGGTCAGTGTGTGAGCGGGGAATGATGGTCAGTGTGTGTGTGTGGGGAGTGATGGTCAGTGTGTGTGTGGGGAGTGATGGTCAGTGAGTGTGTGGGGAGTGATGGTCAATGTGTGTGTGTGGGGAGTGATGGTCAGTGTGTGTGTGGAGAGTGATGGTCGGTGTGTGTGGGGAGTGATGGTCAGTGTGTGAGTGGGGAATGATGGTCAGTGTGTGTGTGGGGAGTGATGGTCAGTGAGTGTGTGGGGAGTGATGGTCAGTGTGTGTGGGGAGTGATGGTCAGTGAGTGTGTGGGGAGTGATGGTCAGTGTGTGTTTGGGGAGTGATGGTCAGTGTGTGTGTGTGTGGGGAGTGATGGTCAGTGTGAGTGTTGGGAGTGATGGTCAGTGTGGGTGTGGGGCGTGTTGGTCAGTGTGTGTGTGTGGGGAGTGATGGTCAGTGTGTGTTTGTGTGGAGTGATGGTCAGTGTGTGTGTGTGTGGGGAGTGATGGTCAGTGTGTGTGTAGGGAGTGATGGTCAGTGTGAGTGTGGGGAGTGATGGTCCGTGTGATAGTGGGGAGTGATGGTCAGTGAGTGTGTGGGGAGTGATGGTCAGTGTGTGTGTGGGGAGTGATGGTCAGTGTGAGTGTGGGGAGTGATGGTCCGTGTGATAGTGGGGAGTGATGGTCAGTGAGTGTGGGGAGTGATGGTCAGTGTGAGTGTGGGGAGTGATGGTCCGTGTGATAGTGGGGAGTGATGGTCAGTGAGTGTGGGGAGGGATGGTCAGTGAGTGTGGGGAGTGATGGTCAGTGTGAGTGTGTGGGGAGTGTTGGTCAGTGAGTGTGGGGAGTGATGGTCAGTGTGAGTGTGAGGGGAGTGGTGGTCAGTGTGTGAGTGTGGGGAGTGATGGTCAGTGTGTGTGTGGGGAGTGATGGTCAGTGAGTGTGGGGAGTGATGGTCAGTGTGAGTGTGTGGGGAGTGTTGGTCAGTGAGTGTGGGGAGTGATGGTCAGTGTGTGTGTGTGTGTGGAGTGATGGTCAGTGAGTGTGTGGGGAGTGATGGTCAGTGTGTGTGTGTGGGGAGTGATGGTCAGTGTGAGTGTGTGGGGAGTGATGGTCAGTGTGTGTGTGGGGAGTGATGGTCAGTGAGTGTGGGGAGTGATGGTCAGTGAGTGTGTGGGGAGTGATGGTCAGTGTGTGTGTGGGGAGTGATGGTCAGGGTGTGTATGGGGTGTGATGGTCAGGGTGTGTGTGTGGGGAGTGATGGTCAGTGTGCGTGTGTGTGTGGGGAGTGATGGTCAGTGTGTGAGTGGGGAGTGATGGTCAGTGTGAGTGTGTGGGGAGTGTTGGTCAGTGAGTGTGGGGAGTGATGGTCAGGGTGTGTGTGGGAACTGATGGTCAGTGTGAGTGTGGGGAGTGATGGTCAGTGTGTGTGTGGGGAGTGATGGTCAGTGTGTGTGTGGGGAGTGATGGGTCAGTGTGTGAGCGGGGAATGATGGTCAGTGTGTGTGTGTGGGGAGTGATGGTCAGTGTGTGTGTGGGGAGTGATGGTCAGTGAGTGTGTGGGGAGTGATGGTCAATGTGTGTGTGTGGGGAGTGATGGTCAGTGTGTGTGTGGAGAGTGATGGTCGGTGTGTGTGGGGAGTGATGGTCAGTGTGTGAGTGGGGAATGATGGTCAGTGTGTGTGTGGGGAGTGATGGTCAGTGAGTGTGTGGGGAGTGATGGTCAGTGTGTGTGGGGAGTGATGGTCAGTGAGTGTGTGGGGAGTGATGGTCAGTGTGTGTTTGGGGAGTGATGGTCAGTGTGTGTGTGTGTGGGGAGTGATGGTCAGTGTGAGTGTTGGGAGTGATGGTCAGTGTGGGTGTGGGGCGTGTTGGTCAGTGTGTGTGTGTGGGGAGTGATGGTCAGTGTGTGTTTGTGTGGAGTGATGGTCAGTGTGTGTGTGTGTGGGGAGTGATGGTCAGTGTGTGTGTAGGGAGTGATGGTCAGTGTGAGTGTGGGGAGTGATGGTCCGTGTGATAGTGGGGAGTGATGGTCAGTGAGTGTGTGGGGAGTGATGGTCAGTGTGTGTGTGGGGAGTGATGGTCAGTGTGAGTGTGGGGAGTGATGGTCCGTGTGATAGTGGGGAGTGATGGTCAGTGAGTGTGGGGAGTGATGGTCAGTGTGAGTGTGGGGAGTGATGGTCCGTGTGATAGTGGGGAGTGATGGTCAGTGAGTGTGGGGAGGGATGGTCAGTGAGTGTGGGGAGTGATGGTCAGTGTGAGTGTGTGGGGAGTGTTGGTCAGTGAGTGTGGGGAGTGATGGTCAGTGTGAGTGTGAGGGGAGTGGTGGTCAGTGTGTGAGTGTGGGGAGTGATGGTCAGTGTGTGTGTGGGGAGTGATGGTCAGTGAGTGTGGGGAGTGATGGTCAGTGTGAGTGTGTGGGGAGTGTTGGTCAGTGAGTGTGGGGAGTGATGGTCAGTGTGTGTGTGTGTGTGGAGTGATGGTCAGTGAGTGTGTGGGGAGTGATGGTCAGTGTGTGTGTGTGGGGAGTGATGGTCAGTGTGAGTGTGTGGGGAGTGATGGTCAGTGTGTGTGTGGGGAGTGATGGTCAGTGAGTGTGGGGAGTGATGGTCAGTGAGTGTGTGGGGAGTGATGGTCAGTGTGTGTGTGGGGAGTGATGGTCAGGGTGTGTATGGGGTGTGATGGTCAGGGTGTGTGTGTGGGGAGTGATGGTCAGTGTGCGTGTGTGTGTGGGGAGTGATGGTCAGTGTGTGAGTGGGGAGTGATGGTCAGTGTGAGTGTGTGGGGAGTGTTGGTCAGTGAGTGTGGGGAGTGATGGTCAGTGTGAGTGTGTGGGGAGTGGTGGTCAGTGTGTGAGTTTGGGGAGTGATGGTCAGTGTGTGTGTGGCGACTGATGGTCAGTGAGTGTGGGGAGTGATGGTCAGTGTGAGTGTGTGGGGAGTGTTGGTCAGTGAGTGTGGGGAGTGATGGTCAGTGTGTGTGTGTGGAGTGATGGTCAGTGAGTGTGTGGGGAGTGATGGTCAGTGTGTGTGTGTGGGGAGTGATGGTCAGTGTGAGTGTGTGGGTAGTGATGGTCAGTGTGTGTGGGGAGTGAAGGTCAGTGAGTGTGGGGAGTGATGGTCAGTGAGTGTGTGGAGAGTGATGGTCAGTGTGTGTGTGTGGGGAGTGATGGTCAGGGTGTGTATAGGGTGTGATGGTCAGGGTGTGTGTGTGGGGAGTGATGGTCAGTGTGCGTGTGTGTGTGGGGAGTGATGGTCAGTGTGTGAGTGGGGAGTGATGGTCAGTGTGTGTGTGGGGAGTGATGGTCAGTGTGTGCATGGGGTGTGATGGTCAGGGTGTGTGTGTGGGGAGTGATGGTCAGTGTGCGTGTGTGTGTGGGGAGTGATGGTCAGTGTGTGAGTGGGGAGTGATGGTCAGTGTGTGTGTGGGGAGTGATGGTCAGTGAGAGTGTGTGGGGAGTGATGGTCAGTGTGATTGTGTGGGGAGTTATGGTCAGTGTGTGTGTGGGGAGTGATGGTCAGTGAGTGTGGGGATTGATGGTCAGTGTGAGTGTGTGGGGAGTGATGGTCAGGGTGTGTGTGAGGAGTGATGGTAAGTGTGTGTGTGGGGTGTGATGGTCAGTGTGTGTATGTGGTGTGAAGGTCAGTGTGGGTGGGGAGACTGATGGTCAGTGTGTGTGGGGAGTGATGGTCAGTGTGAGTGTGTGGGGAATGATGGTCAGTGTGTGTGGGGGGAGTGATGGTCAGTGTGATTGTGTGGGAAGTGATCATCAATGAGTGTGGGGAGTGATGGTCAGTGAGTGTGTGTGGGGAGTGATGGTCAGTGTGTGTGTGGGGAGTGATGGTCAGTGTGTGTGTGGGGAGTAATAGTCAGTGTGTGTGTGGGGAGTGATGGTCAGTGTGTGTGGGGAGTGATGGTCAGTGTGTGTGTGGGGAGTGATGGTCAGTGTGTGTGAGGGGAGTGATGGTCAGTGTGTGTGTGTGGGGAGTGATGGTCAGTGTGTGTGTGGGGAGTGATGGTCAGTGAGTGTGTGGGGAGTGATGGTCAGTGTGAGTGTGGGGAGTGATGGTCAGTGTGTGTGGGGAGTGATGGTCAGTGAGTGTGTGGGGCATGATGGTCAGTGTCTGTGTGGGGAATGATGGTCAGGGTGTGTGTGTGCGGAGTGATGGTCAGTGTGTGTGTGTGGGGAGTGATGGTCACTGTGTGTGTGGGGAGTGGTGGTCAATGTGTGTGTGTGGGGAGTGATGGTCAGTGTGTGTGGGGGAGTGATGGTCAGTGTGTGTGTGGGGAGTGATGGTCAGTGTGTGTGGGGAGTGATGGTCAGTGTGTGAGTGGGGAATGATGGTCAGTGTGTGTGGGGGGAGTGATGGTCAGTGTGTGTGTGGGGAATGATGGTCAGGGTGTGTGTGTGCGGAGTGATGGTCAGTGTGTTTGTGTGTGGAGTGATGGTCAGTGTGTGTGTGGGGAGTGATGGTCAGTGAGTGTGTGGGGAGTGATGGTCAGTGTGTGTGGGGAGTGATGGTCAGTGAGTGTGTGGGGAGTGATGGTCAGTGTGTGTTTGGGGAGTGATGGTCAGTGTGTGTGTGTGTGGGGAGTGATGGTCAGTGTGAGTGTTGGGAGTGATGGTCAGTGTGGGTGTGGGGCGTGTTGGTCAGTGTGTGTGTGTGGGGAGTGATGGTCAGTGTGTGTTTGTGTGGAGTGATGGTCAGTGTGTGTGTGTGTGGGGAGTGATGGTCAGTGTGTGTGTAGGGAGTGATGGTCAGTGTGAGTGTGGGGAGTGATGGTCCGTGTGATAGTGGGGAGTGATGGTCAGTGAGTGTGTGGGGAGTGATGGTCAGTGTGTGTGTGGGGAGTGATGGTCAGTGTGAGTGTGGGGAGTGATGGTCCGTGTGATAGTGGGGAGTGATGGTCAGTGAGTGTGGGGAGTGATGGTCAGTGTGAGTGTGGGGAGTGATGGTCCGTGTGATAGTGGGGAGTGATGGTCAGTGAGTGTGGGGAGGGATGGTCAGTGAGTGTGGGGAGTGATGGTCAGTGTGAGTGTGTGGGGAGTGTTGGTCAGTGAGTGTGGGGAGTGATGGTCAGTGTGAGTGTGAGGGGAGTGGTGGTCAGTGTGTGAGTGTGGGGAGTGATGGTCAGTGTGTGTGTGGGGAGTGATGGTCAGTGAGTGTGGGGAGTGATGGTCAGTGTGAGTGTGTGGGGAGTGTTGGTCAGTGAGTGTGGGGAGTGATGGTCAGTGTGTGTGTGTGTGTGGAGTGATGGTCAGTGAGTGTGTGGGGAGTGATGGTCAGTGTGTGTGTGTGGGGAGTGATGGTCAGTGTGAGTGTGTGGGGAGTGATGGTCAGTGTGTGTGTGGGGAGTGATGGTCAGTGAGTGTGGGGAGTGATGGTCAGTGAGTGTGTGGGGAGTGATGGTCAGTGTGTGTGTGGGGAGTGATGGTCAGGGTGTGTATGGGGTGTGATGGTCAGGGTGTGTGTGTGGGGAGTGATGGTCAGTGTGCGTGTGTGTGTGGGGAGTGATGGTCAGTGTGTGAGTGGGGAGTGATGGTCAGTGTGAGTGTGTGGGGAGTGTTGGTCAGTGAGTGTGGGGAGTGATGGTCAGTGTGAGTGTGTGGGGAGTGGTGGTCAGTGTGTGAGTTTGGGGAGTGATGGTCAGTGTGTGTGTGGCGACTGATGGTCAGTGAGTGTGGGGAGTGATGGTCAGTGTGAGTGTGTGGGGAGTGTTGGTCAGTGAGTGTGGGGAGTGATGGTCAGTGTGTGTGTGTGGAGTGATGGTCAGTGAGTGTGTGGGGAGTGATGGTCAGTGTGTGTGTGTGGGGAGTGATGGTCAGTGTGAGTGTGTGGGTAGTGATGGTCAGTGTGTGTGGGGAGTGAAGGTCAGTGAGTGTGGGGAGTGATGGTCAGTGAGTGTGTGGAGAGTGATGGTCAGTGTGTGTGTGTGGGGAGTGATGGTCAGGGTGTGTATAGGGTGTGATGGTCAGGGTGTGTGTGTGGGGAGTGATGGTCAGTGTGCGTGTGTGTGTGGGGAGTGATGGTCAGTGTGTGAGTGGGGAGTGATGGTCAGTGTGTGTGTGGGGAGTGATGGTCAGTGTGTGCATGGGGTGTGATGGTCAGGGTGTGTGTGTGGGGAGTGATGGTCAGTGTGCGTGTGTGTGTGGGGAGTGATGGTCAGTGTGTGAGTGGGGAGTGATGGTCAGTGTGTGTGTGGGGAGTGATGGTCAGTGAGAGTGTGTGGGGAGTGATGGTCAGTGTGATTGTGTGGGGAGTTATGGTCAGTGTGTGTGTGGGGAGTGATGGTCAGTGAGTGTGGGGATTGATGGTCAGTGTGAGTGTGTGGGGAGTGATGGTCAGGGTGTGTGTGAGGAGTGATGGTAAGTGTGTGTGTGGGGTGTGATGGTCAGTGTGTGTATGTGGTGTGAAGGTCAGTGTGGGTGGGGAGACTGATGGTCAGTGTGTGTGGGGAGTGATGGTCAGTGTGAGTGTGTGGGGAATGATGGTCAGTGTGTGTGGGGGGAGTGATGGTCAGTGTGATTGTGTGGGAAGTGATCATCAATGAGTGTGGGGAGTGATGGTCAGTGAGTGTGTGTGGGGAGTGATGGTCAGTGTGTGTGTGGGGAGTGATGGTCAGTGTGTGTGTGGGGAGTAATAGTCAGTGTGTGTGTGGGGAGTGATGGTCAGTGTGTGTGGGGAGTGATGGTCAGTGTGTGTGTGGGGAGTGATGGTCAGTGTGTGTGAGGGGAGTGATGGTCAGTGTGTGTGTGTGGGGAGTGATGGTCAGTGTGTGTGTGGGGAGTGATGGTCAGTGAGTGTGTGGGGAGTGATGGTCAGTGTGAGTGTGGGGAGTGATGGTCAGTGTGTGTGGGGAGTGATGGTCAGTGAGTGTGTGGGGCATGATGGTCAGTGTCTGTGTGGGGAATGATGGTCAGGGTGTGTGTGTGCGGAGTGATGGTCAGTGTGTGTGTGTGGGGAGTGATGGTCACTGTGTGTGTGGGGAGTGGTGGTCAATGTGTGTGTGTGGGGAGTGATGGTCAGTGTGTGTGGGGGAGTGATGGTCAGTGTGTGTGTGGGGAGTGATGGTCAGTGTGTGTGGGGAGTGATGGTCAGTGTGTGAGTGGGGAATGATGGTCAGTGTGTGTGGGGGGAGTGATGGTCAGTGTGTGTGTGGGGAATGATGGTCAGGGTGTGTGTGTGCGGAGTGATGGTCAGTGTGTTTGTGTGTGGAGTGATGGTCAGTGTGTGTGGGGAGTGATGGTCAGTGTGTGTGTCTTGGGAGTGATGGTCAGTAAGTATGGGGAGTGATGGTCAGTGTGTGTGTGGGGAGTGATGGTCAGTGTGTGTGTGGGGAGTGATGGTCAGTAAGTATGGGGAGTGATGGTCAGTGTGAGTGTTGGGAGTGATGGTCAGTGTGGGTGTGGGGCGTGTTGGTCAGTGTGTGTGTGTGGGGAGTGATGGTCAGTGTGTGTGTGGGGAGTGATGGTCAGTGTGTGTGTGTGTGTGTGGGGAGTGATGGTCAGTGTGTGTGTAGGGAGTGATTTTCAGTGTGAGTGTGGGGAGTGATGGTCCGTGTGATAGTGGGGAGTGATGGTCAGTGAGTGTTTGGGGAGTGATGGTCAGTGTGTGTGTGGGGAGTGATTGTCAGTGTGAGTGTGGGGAGTGATGGTCCGTGTGATAGTGGGGAGTGATGGTCAGTGAGTGTGGGGAGTGATGGTCAGTGTGAGTGTGGGGAGTGATGGTCCGTGTGATAGTGGGGAGTGATGGTCAGTGAGTGTGGGGAGTGATGGTCAGTGAGTGTGGAGAGTGATGGTCAGTGTGAGAGTGTGGGGAGTGATGGTCAGTGTGTGTGTGTGGGGAGTGATGGTCAGTGTGTATGTGGGGAGTGATGGGTCAGTGTGTGAGTGGGGAATGATGGTCAGTGTGTGTGTGTGGGGAGTGATGGTCAGTGTGTGTGTGGGGAGTGATGGTCAGTGTGTGTGTGTGTGGGGAGTGATGGTCAGATTGTGTGTTTGGGGAGTGATGGTCAGTGTGTGTGTGGGGAGTGATGGTCAGGGTGTGTGTGTGGGGAGTGATGGTCAGTGTGTGTGGGGAGTGATGGTCAGTGTGTGTGCGTGTGTGTGTGTGGGGAGTGATGGTCAGGGTGTGTGTGTGGGGAGTGATGGTCAGTGTGTGTGTGTGTGGGGAGTGATGGTCAGGGTGTGTGTGTGTGTGGGGAGTGATGGTCAGTGTGTGTGGGGAGTGATGGTCAGTGAGTGTGGAGAGTGATGGTCAGTGTGAGTGTGTGGGGAGTGATGGTCAGGGTGTGTGTGGGAACTGATGGTCAGTGTGAGTGTGGGGAGTGATGGTCAGTGTGTGTGTGGGGAGTGATGGTCAGTGTGTGTGTGGGGAGTGATGGGTCAGTGTGTGAGCGGGGAATGATGGTCAGTGTGTGTGTGTGGGGAGTGATGGTCAGTGTGTGTGTGGGGAGTGATGGTCAGTGAGTGTGTGGGGAGTGATGGTCAATGTGTGTGTGTGGGGAGTGATGGTCAGTGTGTGTGTGGAGAGTGATGGTCGGTGTGTGTGGGGAGTGATGGTCAGTGTGTGAGTGGGGAATGATGGTCAGTGTGTGTGTGGGGAGTGATGGTCAGTGAGTGTGTGGGGAGTGATGGTCAGTGTGTGTGGGGAGTGATGGTCAGTGAGTGTGTGGGGAGTGATGGTCAGTGTGTGTTTGGGGAGTGATGGTCAGTGTGTGTGTGTGTGGGGAGTGATGGTCAGTGTGAGTGTTGGGAGTGATGGTCAGTGTGGGTGTGGGGCGTGTTGGTCAGTGTGTGTGTGTGGGGAGTGATGGTCAGTGTGTGTTTGTGTGGAGTGATGGTCAGTGTGTGTGTGTGTGGGGAGTGATGGTCAGTGTGTGTGTAGGGAGTGATGGTCAGTGTGAGTGTGGGGAGTGATGGTCCGTGTGATAGTGGGGAGTGATGGTCAGTGAGTGTGTGGGGAGTGATGGTCAGTGTGTGTGTGGGGAGTGATGGTCAGTGTGAGTGTGGGGAGTGATGGTCCGTGTGATAGTGGGGAGTGATGGTCAGTGAGTGTGGGGAGTGATGGTCAGTGTGAGTGTGGGGAGTGATGGTCCGTGTGATAGTGGGGAGTGATGGTCAGTGAGTGTGGGGAGGGATGGTCAGTGAGTGTGGGGAGTGATGGTCAGTGTGAGTGTGTGGGGAGTGTTGGTCAGTGAGTGTGGGGAGTGATGGTCAGTGTGAGTGTGATGGGAGTGGTGGTCAGTGTGTGAGTGTGGGGAGTGATGGTCAGTGTGTGTGTGGGGAGTGATGGTCAGTGAGTGTGGGGAGTGATGGTCAGTGTGAGTGTGTGGGGAGTGTTGGTCAGTGAGTGTGGGGAGTGATGGTCAGTGTGTGTGTGTGTGTGGAGTGATGGTCAGTGAGTGTGTGGGGAGTGATGGTCAGTGTGTGTGTGTGGGGAGTGATGGTCAGTGTGAGTGTGTGGGGAGTGATGGTCAGTGTGTGTGTGGGGAGTGATGGTCAGTGAGTGTGGGGAGTGATGGTCAGTGAGTGTGTGGGGAGTGATGGTCAGTGTGTGTGTGGGGAGTGATGGTCAGGGTGTGTATGGGGTGTGATGGTCAGGGTGTGTGTGTGGGGAGTGATGGTCAGTGTGCGTGTGTGTGTGGGGAGTGATGGTCAGTGTGTGAGTGGGGAGTGATGGTCAGTGTGAGTGTGTGGGGAGTGTTGGTCAGTGAGTGTGGGGAGTGATGGTCAGTGTGAGTGTGTGGGGAGTGGTGGTCAGTGTGTGAGTTTGGGGAGTGATGGTCAGTGTGTGTGTGGCGACTGATGGTCAGTGAGTGTGGGGAGTGATGGTCAGTGTGAGTGTGTGGGGAGTGTTGGTCAGTGAGTGTGGGGAGTGATGGTCAGTGTGTGTGTGTGGAGTGATGGTCAGTGAGTGTGTGGGGAGTGATGGTCAGTGTATGTGTGTGGGGAGTGATGGTCAGTGTGAGTGTGTGGGTAGTGATGGTCAGTGTGTGTGGGGAGTGAAGGTCAGTGAGTGTGGGGAGTGATGGTCAGTGAGTGTGTGGAGAGTGATGGTCAGTGTGTGTGTGTGGGGAGTGATGGTCAGTGTGTGTGTGTGTGTGGGGAGTGATGGTCAGTGTGTGAGTGGGGAGTGATGGTCAGTGTGTGTGTGGGGAGTGATGGTCAGTGTGTGCATGGGGTGTGATGGTCAGTGTGTGTGTGTGTGTGGGGAGTGATGGTCAGTGTGTGTGGGGAGTGATGGTCAGTGAGTGTGGAGAGTGATGGTCAGTGTGAGTGTGTGGGGAGTGATGGTCAGGGTGTGTGTGGGAACTGATGGTCAGTGTGAGTGTGGGGAGTGATGGTCAGTGTGTGTGTGGGGAGTGATGGTCAGTGTGTGTGTGGGGAGTGATGGGTCAGTGTGTGAGCGGGGAATGATGGTCAGTGTGTGTGTGTGGGGAGTGATGGTCAGTGTGTGTGTGGGGAGTGATGGTCAGTGAGTGTGTGGGGAGTGATGGTCAATGTGTGTGTGTGGGGAGTGATGGTCAGTGTGTGTGTGGAGAGTGATGGTCGGTGTGTGTGGGGAGTGATGGTCAGTGTGTGAGTGGGGAATGATGGTCAGTGTGTGTGTGGGGAGTGATGGTCAGTGAGTGTGTGGGGAGTGATGGTCAGTGTGTGTGGGGAGTGATGGTCAGTGAGTGTGTGGGGAGTGATGGTCAGTGTGTGTTTGGGGAGTGATGGTCAGTGTGTGTGTGTGTGGGGAGTGATGGTCAGTGTGAGTGTTGGGAGTGATGGTCAGTGTGGGTGTGGGGCGTGTTGGTCAGTGTGTGTGTGTGGGGAGTGATGGTCAGTGTGTGTTTGTGTGGAGTGATGGTCAGTGTGTGTGTGTGTGGGGAGTGATGGTCAGTGTGTGTGTAGGGAGTGATGGTCAGTGTGAGTGTGGGGAGTGATGGTCCGTGTGATAGTGGGGAGTGATGGTCAGTGAGTGTGTGGGGAGTGATGGTCAGTGTGTGTGTGGGGAGTGATGGTCAGTGTGAGTGTGGGGAGTGATGGTCCGTGTGATAGTGGGGAGTGATGGTCAGTGAGTGTGGGGAGTGATGGTCAGTGTGAGTGTGGGGAGTGATGGTCCGTGTGATAGTGGGGAGTGATGGTCAGTGAGTGTGGGGAGGGATGGTCAGTGAGTGTGGGGAGTGATGGTCAGTGTGAGTGTGTGGGGAGTGTTGGTCAGTGAGTGTGGGGAGTGATGGTCAGTGTGAGTGTGATGGGAGTGGTGGTCAGTGTGTGAGTGTGGGGAGTGATGGTCAGTGTGTGTGTGGGGAGTGATGGTCAGTGAGTGTGGGGAGTGATGGTCAGTGTGAGTGTGTGGGGAGTGTTGGTCAGTGAGTGTGGGGAGTGATGGTCAGTGTGTGTGTGTGTGTGGAGTGATGGTCAGTGAGTGTGTGGGGAGTGATGGTCAGTGTGTGTGTGTGGGGAGTGATGGTCAGTGTGAGTGTGTGGGGAGTGATGGTCAGTGTGTGTGTGGGGAGTGATGGTCAGTGAGTGTGGGGAGTGATGGTCAGTGAGTGTGTGGGGAGTGATGGTCAGTGTGTGTGTGGGGAGTGATGGTCAGGGTGTGTATGGGGTGTGATGGTCAGGGTGTGTGTGTGGGGAGTGATGGTCAGTGTGCGTGTGTGTGTGGGGAGTGATGGTCAGTGTGTGAGTGGGGAGTGATGGTCAGTGTGAGTGTGTGGGGAGTGTTGGTCAGTGAGTGTGGGGAGTGATGGTCAGTGTGAGTGTGTGGGGAGTGGTGGTCAGTGTGTGAGTTTGGGGAGTGATGGTCAGTGTGTGTGTGGCGACTGATGGTCAGTGAGTGTGGGGAGTGATGGTCAGTGTGAGTGTGTGGGGAGTGTTGGTCAGTGAGTGTGGGGAGTGATGGTCAGTGTGTGTGTGTGGAGTGATGGTCAGTGAGTGTGTGGGGAGTGATGGTCAGTGTATGTGTGTGGGGAGTGATGGTCAGTGTGAGTGTGTGGGTAGTGATGGTCAGTGTGTGTGGGGAGTGAAGGTCAGTGAGTGTGGGGAGTGATGGTCAGTGAGTGTGTGGAGAGTGATGGTCAGTGTGTGTGTGTGGGGAGTGATGGTCAGTGTGTGTGTGTGTGTGGGGAGTGATGGTCAGTGTGTGAGTGGGGAGTGATGGTCAGTGTGTGTGTGGGGAGTGATGGTCAGTGTGTGCATGGGGTGTGATGGTCAGTGTGTGTGTGTGTGTGGGGAGTGATGGTCAGTGTGTGAGTGGGGAGTGATGGTCAGTGTGTGTGTGGGGAGTGATGGTCAGTGTGCGTGTGTGTGTGGGGAGTGATGGTCAGTGTGTGAGTGGGGAGTGATGGTCAGTGTGTGTGTGGGGAGTGATGGTCAGTGAGAGTGTGTGGGGAGTGATGGTCAGTGTGATTGTGTGGGGAGTTATGGTCAGTGTGTGTGTGGGGAGTGATGGTCAGTGAGTGTGGGGATTGATGGTCAGTGTGAGTGTGTGGGGAGTGATGGTCAGGGTGTGTGTGAGGAGTGATGGTAAGTGTGTGTGTGGGGTGTGATGGTCAGTGTGTGTATGTGGTGTGAAGGTCAGTGTGGGTCGGGAGACTGATGGTCAGTGTGTGTGGGGAGTGATGGTCAGTGTGAGTGTGTGGGGAATGATGGTCAGTATGTGTGTGGGGGGAGTGATGGTCAGTGAGTGTGTGGGGAGTGATGGTCAGTGTGTGTGGGGGGAGTGATGGTCAGTGTGATTGTGTGGGAAGTGATCATCAATGAGTGTGGGGAGTGATGGTCAGTGAGTGTGTGTGGGGAGTGATGGTCAGTGTGTGTGTGGGGAGTGATGGTCAGTGTGTGTGTGGGGAGTAATAGTCAGTGTGTGTGTGGGGAGTGATGGTCAGTGTGTGTGGGGAGTGATGGTCAGTGTGTGTGTGGGGAGTGATGGTCAGTGTGTGTGAGGGGAGTGATGGTCAGTGTGTGTGTGTGGGGAGTGATGGTCAGTGTGTGTGTGGGGAGTGATGGTCAGTGAGTGTGTGGGGAGTGATGGTCAGTGTGAGTGTGGGGAGTGATGGTCAGTGTGTGTGGGGAGTGATGGTCAGTGAGTGTGGGGAGTGATGGTCAGTGAGTGTGTGGGGAGTGATGGTCAGTGTGAGTGTGGGGAGTGATGGTCAGTGTGTGTGGGGAGTGATGGTCAGTGAGTGTGGGGAGTGATGGTCAGTGTGTGTGTGGGAAGTGATGGTCAGTGTGAGTGTGGGGAGTGATGGTCAGTGTGTGTGTGGGGAGTCATGGTCAGTGTCTGTGTGGGGAATGATGGTCAGTGTGTGTGCATGGGGAGTGTTGGTCAGGGTGTGTGTGTGGGGAGTGATGGTCAGTGTGTGTGTGTGGGGAGTGATGGTCAGTGAGTTTGTGGGGAGTGATTGTCAGTGTGAGTGTGGGGAGTGATGGTCAGTGTGTGTGGGGAGTGATGGTCAGTGAGTGTGGGGAGTGATGGTCAGTGAGTGTGTGGGGAGTGATGGTCAGTTTGTGTATGGGGTGTGATGGTCAGGGTGTGTGTGTGGGGAGTGATGGTCAGTGTGCTTGTGTGTGTGGGGAGTGATGGTCAGTGTGAGTGGGGAATGATGGTCAGTGTGTCTGTGGGGAGTGATGGTCAGTGTGAGTGTGTGGGGAGTGATGGTCAGTGTGTGTGTGTGGAGAGTGATGGTCAGTGTGTGTGGGGGGAGTGATGGTCAGTGTGTGTGGGGAGTATTGGTCAGGGTGTGTGTGGGGAGGGATGGTCAGTGTGTGTATGGGGTGTGATGGTCAGTGTGTGTGGGGAGAGTGATGGTCAGTGAGTGTGGGGAGTGATGGTCAGTGTGAGTGTGTGGGGAGTGATGGTCAGGGTGTGTGTGTGGAGTGATGGTCAGTGTGTGTGTGGGGAGTGATGGTCAGTGTGTGTATGGGGTGTGATGGTCAGTGTGTGTGGGGAGAGTGATGGTCAGTGAGTGTGGGGAGTGATGGTCAGTGTGAGTGTGTGGGGAGTGATGGTCAGTGAGTGTGTGGGGCATGATGGTCAGTGTCTGTGTGGGGAATGATGGTCAGGGTGTGTGTGTGGGGAGTGATGGTCAGTGTGTGTGTGTGGGGAGTGATGGTCACTGTGTGTGTGGGGAGTGGTGGTCAATGTGTGTGTGTGGGGAGTGATGGTCAGTGTGTGTGGGGGAGTGATGGTCAGTGTGTGTGTGGGGAGTGATGGTCAGTGTGTGTGGGGAGTGATGGTCAGTGTGTGAGTGGGGAATGGTGGTCAGTGTGTGTGTGTGGGGAGTGATGGTCAGTGTGTGTGTGTGTGGGAAGTGATGGTCAGTGAGTGTGTGGGGAGTGATGGTCAATGTGTGTGTGTGTGGAGTGATGGTCAGTGTGTGTGTGGAGAGTGATGGTCGGTGTGTGTGGGGAGTGATGGTCAGTGTGTGTGTCTTGGGAGTGATGGTCAGTAAGTATGGGGAGTGATGGTCAGTGTGTGTGTGGGGAGTGATGGTCAGTGTGTGTGTGGGGAGTGATGGTCAGGGTGTGTGTGTGCGGAGTGATGGTCAGTGTGTGTGTGTGTGGAGTGATGGTCAGTGTGTGTGGGGAGTGATGGTCAGTGTGTGTGTCTTGGGAGTGATGGTCAGTAAGTATGGGGAGTGATGGTCAGTGTGTGTGTGGGGAGTGATGGTCAGTGTGTGTGTGGGGAGTGATGGTCAGTGAGTGTGGGGAGTGATGGTCAGTGAGTGTGTGGGGAGTGATGGTCAGTGTGTGTGTGTGTCTGGAGTGATTGTCAATGTGTGAGTGTGGAGAATGATGGTCAGTGTGAGTGTGTGGGGAGTGATGGTCAGGGTGTGTGTGGGAACTGATGGTCAGTGTGAGTGTGGGGAGTGATGGTCAGTGTGTGTGTGGGGAGTGATGGTCAGTGTGTGTGTGGGGAGTGAAGGGTCATTGTGTGAGCGGGGAATGATGGTCAGTGTGTGTGTTTGGGGAGTGATGGTCAGTGTGTGTGTGGGGAGTGATGGTCAGTGAGTGTGTGGGGAGTGATGGTCAATGTGTGTGTGTGTGGAGTGATGGTCAGTGTGTGTGTGGAGAGTGATGGTCGGTGTGTGTGGGGAGTGATGGTCAGTGTGAGAGTGGGGAATGATGGTCAGTGTGTGTGTGGGGAGTGATGGTCAGTGAGTGTGTGGGGAGTGATGGTCAGTGTGTGTGGGGAGTGATGGTCAGTGTGTTTTTGAGGAGTGATGGTCAGTGTGTGTGTGTGGGGAGTGATGGTCAGGGTGTGTGTGTGGAGAGTGATGGTCAGTGAGTGTGTGGGGAGTGATGGTCAGTGTGTGTTTGGGGAGTGATGGTCAGTGTGTGTGTGGGGAGTGATGGTCAGTATGAGTGTTGGGAGTGATGGTCAGTGTGGGTGTGGGGCGTGTTGGTCAGTGTGTGTGTGTGGGGAGTGATGGTCAGTGTGTGCTTGGGGAGTGATGGTCAGTGTGTGTGTGTGGGGAGTGATGGTCAGTGTGTGTGTAGGGAGTGATGGTCAGTGTGAGTGTGGGGAGTGATGGTCCGTGTGATAGTGGGGAGTGATGGTCAGTGAGTGTGTGGGGAGTGATGGTCAGTGTGTGTGTGTGGGGAGTGATGGTCACTGTGTGTGTGGGGAGTGGTGGTCAATGTGTGTGTGTGGGGAGTGATGGTCAGTGTGTGTGGGGGAGTGATGGTCAGTGTGTGTGTGGGGAGTGATGGTCAGTGTGTGTGGGGAGTGATGGTCAGTGTGTGAGTGGGGAATGATGGTCAGTGTGTGTGGGGGGAGTGATGGTCAGTGTGTGTGTGGGGAATGATGGTCAGGGTGTGTGTGTGCGGAGTGATGGTCAGTGTGTGTGTGAGGAGTGATGGTCAGCGTGTGTGGGGAGTGATGGTCAGTGTGTGTGTGGGGAGTGATGGTCAGTAAGTATGGGGAGTGATGGTCAGTGTGTGTGTGGGGAGTGATGGTCAGTGTGTGTGTGGGGAGTGATGGTCAGTGAGTGTGGGGAGTGATGGTCAGTGTGTGTGTGGGGATTGATGGTCAGTGAGTGTGTGGGGAGTGATGGTCAGTGTGTGTGTGGGGAGTGATGGTCAGTGTGTGTGTGGGGAGTGATGGTCAGTGTGTGTGTAGGGAGTGATGGTGAGTGAGTGTGTGTGGAGTGATGGTCAGTGAGTGTGTGGGGAGTGATAGTCAGTGTGTGTGTGGGGAGTGATGGGTCAGTGTGTGAGCGGGGAATGATGGTCAGTGTGTGTGTGTGGGGAGTGATGGTCAGTGTGTGTGTGGGGAGTGATGGTCAGTGAGTGTGTGGGGAGTGATGGTCAATGTGTGTGTGTGGGGAGTGATGGTCAGTGTGTGTGTGGAGAGTGATGGTCGGTGTGTGTGGGGAGTGATGGTCAGTGTGTGAGTGGGGAATGATGGTCAGTGTGTGTGTGGGGAGTGATGGTCAGTGAGTGTGTGGGGAGTGATGGTCAGTGTGTGTGGGGAGTGATGGTCAGTGTGTGTTTGAGGAGTGATGGTCAGTGTGTGTGTGTGTGGGGAGTGATGGTCAGGGTGTGTGTGTGGAGAGTGATGGTCAGTGAGTGTGTGGGGAGTGATGGTCAGTGTGTGTTTGGGGAGTGATGGTCTGTGTGTGTGTGTGGGGAGTGATGGTCAGTGTGAGTGTTGGGAGTGATGGTCAGTGTGGGTGTGGGGCGTGTTGGTCAGTGTGTGTGTGTGGGGAGTGATGGTCAGTGTGTGTTTGGGGAGTGATGGTCAGTGTGTGTGTGTGTGGGGAGTGATGGTCAGTCTGTGTGTAGGGAGTGATGGTCAGTGTGAGTGTGGGGAGTGATGGTCCGTGTGATAGTGGGGAGTGATGGTCAGTGAGTGTGTGGGGAGTGATGGTCAGTGTGTGTGTGGGGAGTGATGGTCAGTGTGAGTGTGGGGAGTGATGGTCCGTGTGATAGTGGGGAGTGATGGTCAGTGAGTGTGGGGAGTGATGGTCAGTGTGAGTGTGGGGAGTGATGGTCCGTGTTATAGTGGGGAGTGATGGTCAGTGTGTGTGGGGAGGGATGGTCAGTGTGAGTGTGTGGGGAATGATGGTCAGTGAGTGTGTGGGGAGTGATGGTCAGTGTGAGTGTGTGGGGAGTGATGGTCAGTGTGTGTGGGGGGAGTGATGGTCAGTATGTGTGTGTGGGGAGTGATGGTCAGTGTGATTGTGTGGGAAGTGATGGTCAGTGAGTGTGGGGAGTGATGGTCAGTGAGTGTGTGTGGGGAGTGATGGTCAGTGTGTGTGTGTGGGGAATGAAGGTCAGTGTGTGTGTGGGGAGTAATAGTCAGTGTGTGTGTGGGGAGTGATGGTCAGTGTGTGTGGGGAGTGATGGTCAGTGTGTGTGTGGGGAGTGATGGTCAGTGTGTGTGTGGGGAGTGATGGTCAGTGTGTGTGTGTGGGGAGTGATGGTCAGTGTGTGTGTGCGGGGAGTGATGGTCAGTGAGTGTGTGGGGAGTGATGGTCAGTGTGAGTGTGGGGAGTGATGGTCAGTGTGTGTGGGGAGTGGTGGTCAGTGAGTGTGGGGAGTGATGGTCAGTGAGTGTGTGGGGAGTGATGGTCAGTGTGAGTGTGGGGACTGATGGTCAGTGTGTGTGTGGGAAGTGATGGTCAGTGTGAGTGTGGGGAGTGATGGTCAGTGTGTGTGTGGGGAGTCATGGTCAGTGTCTGTGTGGGGAATGATGGTCAGTGTGTGTGCATGGGGAGTGTTGGTCAGGGTGTGTGTGTGGGGAGTGATGGTCAGTGCGTGTGTGTGGGGAGTGATGGTCAGTGTGTGTGTGTGGGGAGTGATGGTCAGTGAGTGTGTGGGGAGTGATGGTCAGTGTGAGTGTGGGGAGTGATGGTCAGTGTGTGTGGGGAATGATGGTCAGTGAGTGTGGGGAGTGATGGTCAGTGAGTGTGGGGAGTGATGGTCAGTGTGTGTATGGGGTGTGATGGTCAGGGTGTGTGTGCGGGGAGTGATGGTCAGTGTGCGTGTGTGTGTGGGGAGTGATGGTCAGTGTGTGAGTGGGGAATGATGGTCAGTGTGTGTGTGGGGAGTGATGGTCAGTGTGAGTGTGTGGGGAGTGATGGTCAGTGTGTGTGTGTGGGGAGTGATGGTCAGTGTGTGTGGGGGGATTGATAGTCAGTGTGTGTGGGAGTATTGGTCAGGGTGTGTGTGGGGAGGGATGGTCAGTGAGTGTGGGGATTGATGGTCAGTGTGAGTGTGTGGGGAGTGATGGTCAGTGTGAGTGTGTGGGGAGTGATGGTCAGTGTGTGTGTGGGGAGTGATGGTCAGTGTGTGTATGAGGTGTGATGGTCAGTGTGTGTGGGGAGAGTGATGGTCAGTGAGTGTGGGGAGTGATGGTCAGTGTGAGTGTGTGGGGAGTGATGGTCAGTGTGAGTGTGTCGGGAATGATGGTCAGTGAGTGTGTGTGGGGAGTGATGGTCAGTGTCTGTGTGGGGAATGATGGTCAGGGTGTGTGTGTGGGGAGTGATGGTCAGTGTGTGTGTGTGGGGAGTGATGGTCACTGTGTGTGTGGGGAGTGGTGGTCAATGTGTGTGTGTGGGGAGTGATGGTCAGTGTGTGTGGGGGGAGTGATGGTCAGTGTGTGTGTGGGGAGTGATGGTCAGTGTGTGTGGGGAGTGATGGTCAGTGTGTGTGTGCGGAGTGATGGTCAGTGTGTGTGTGTGTGGAGTGATGGTCAGTGTGTGTGGGGAGTGATGGTCAGTGTGTGTGTGGGGAGTGATGGTCAGTAAGTATGGGGAGTGATGGTCAGTGTGTGTGTGGGGAGTGATGGTCAGTGTGTGTGTGGGGAGTGATGGTCAGTGAGTGTGGGGAGTGATGGTCAGTGAGTGTGTGGGGAGTGATGGTCAGTGTGTGTGTGTGTCTGGAGTGATGGTCAATGTGTGAGTGTGGAGAGTGATGGTCAGGGTGTGTGTGGGAACTGATGGTCAGTGTGAGTGTGGGGAGTGATGGTCAGTGTTTGAGAGTGGGGAGTGATGGTCAGTGTGTGTGTGGGGAGTGATGGGTCAGTGTGTGAGCGGGGAATGGTGGTCAGTGTGTGTGTGTGGGGAGTGATGGTCAGTGTGTGTGTGGGAAGTGATGGTCAGTGAGTGTGTGGGGAGTGATGGTCAATGTGTGTGTGTGGGGAGTGATGGTCAGTGTGTGTGTGGAGAGTGATGGTCGGTGTGTGTGGGGAGTGATGGTCAGTGTGTGAGTGGGGAATGATGGTCAGTGTGTGTGTGGGGAGTGATGGTCAGTGAGTGTGTGGGGAGTGATGGTCAGTGTGTGAGAGTGGGGAGTGATGGTCAGTGTGTGTGTGGGGAGTGATGGGTCAGTGTGTGTGTGTGGGGAGTGATGGTCAGTGTGTGTGTGGAGAGTGATGGTCGGTGTGTGTGGGGAGTGATGGTCAGTGTGTGAGTGGGGAATGATGGTCAGTGTGTGTGTGGGGAGTGATGGTCAGTGAGTGTGTGGGGAGTGATGGTCAGTGAGTGTGGGGAGTGATGGTCAGTGAGTGTGTGTGGGGAGTGATGGTCAGTGTGTGTGTGTGGGGAGTGATGGTCAGTGTGTGTGTGGGGAGTAATAGTCAGTGTGTGTGTGGGGAGTGATGGTCAGTGTGTGTGGGGAGTGATGGTCAGTGTGTGTGTGGGGAGTGATGGTCAGTGTGTGTGTGTGGGGAGTGATGGTCAGTGTGTGTGTGTGGGGAGTGATGGTCAGTGTGAGTGTGTGGGGAGTGATGGTCAGTGTGAGTGTGGGGAGTGATGGTCAGTGTGTGTGGGGAGTGATGGTCAGTGAGTGTGGGGAGTGATGGTCAGTGAGTGTGTGGGGAGTGATGGTCAGTGTGAGTGTGGGGAGTGATGGTCAGTGTGTGTGGGGAGTGATGGTCAGTGAGTGTGGGGAGTGATGGTCAGTGTGTGTGTGGGAAGTGATGGTCAGTGTGAGTGTGGGGAGTGATGGTCAGTGTGTGTGTGGGGAGTGATGGTCAGTGTCTGTGTGGGGAATGATGGTCAGTGTGTGTGCATGGGGAGTGTTGGTCAGAGTGTGTGTGTGGGGAGTGATGGTCAGTGAGTGTGTGGGGAGTGATGGTCAGTGTGTGTGGGGAGTGATGGTCAGTGTGTGTTTGAGGAGTGATGGTCAGTGTGTGTGTGTGGGGAGTGATGGTCAGGGTGTGTGTGTGGAGAGTGATGGTCAGTGAGTGTGTGGGGAGTGATGGTCAGTGTGTGTTTGGGGAGTGATGGTCAGTGTGTGTGTGTGGGGAGTGATGGTCAGTGTGAGTGTTGGGAGTGATGGTCAGTGTGGGTGTCGGGCGTGTTGGTCAGTGTGTGTGTGTGGGGAGTGATGGTCAGTGTGTGTTTGGGGAGTGATGGTCAGTGTGTGTGTGTGTGGGGAGTGATGGTCAGTGTGTGTGTAGGGAGTGATGGTCAGTGTGAGTGTGGGGAGTGATGGTCCGTGTGATAGTGGGGAGTGATGGTCAGTGAGTGTGTGGGGAGTGATGGTCAGTGTGTGTGTGGGGAGTGATGGTCAGTGTGAGTGTGGGGAGTGATGGTCCGTGTGATAGTGGGGAGTGATGGTCAGTGAGTGTGGGGAGTGATGGTCAGTGTGAGTGTGGGGAGTGATGGTCCGTGTTATAGTGGGGAGTGATGGTCAGTGTGTGTGGGGAGGGATGGTCAGTGTGAGTGTGTGGGGAATGATGGTCAGTGAGTGTGTGGGGAGTGATGGTCAGTGTGAGTGTGTGGGGAGTGATGGTCAGTGTGTGTGGGGGGAGTGATGGTCAGTATGTGTGTGTGGGGAGTGATGGTCAGTGTGATTGTGTGGGAAGTGATGGTCAGTGAGTGTGGGGAGTGATGGTCAGTGAGTGTGTGTGGGGAGTGATGGTCAGTGTGTGTGTGTGGGGAATGAAGGTCAGTGTGTGTGTGGGGAGTAATAGTCAGTGTGTGTGTGGGGAGTGATGGTCAGTGTGTGTGGGGAGTGATGGTCAGTGTGTGTGGGGATTGATGGTCAGTGTGAGTGTGTGGGGAGTGATGGTCAGTGTGAGTGTGTGGGGAGTGATGGTCAGTGTGTGTGTGGGGAGTGATGGTCAGTGTGTGTATGAGGTGTGATGGTCAGTGTGTGTGGGGAGAGTGATGGTCAGTGAGTGTGGGGAGTGATGGTCAGTGTGAGTGTGTGGGGAGTGATGGTCAGTGTGAGTGTGTCGGGAATGATGGTCAGTGAGTGTGTGTGGGGAGTGATGGTCAGTGTCTGTGTGGGGAATGATGGTCAGGGTGTGTGTGTGGGGAGTGATGGTCAGTGTGTGTGTGTGGGGAGTGATGGTCACTGTGTGTGTGGGGAGTGGTGGTCAATGTGTGTGTGTGGGGAGTGATGGTCAGTGTGTGTGGGGGGAGTGATGGTCAGTGTGTGTGTGGGGAGTGATGGTCAGTGTGTGTGGGGAGTGATGGTCAGTGTGTGTGTGCGGAGTGATGGTCAGTGTGTGTGTGTGTGGAGTGATGGTCAGTGTGTGTGGGGAGTGATGGTCAGTGTGTGTGTGGGGAGTGATGGTCAGTAAGTATGGGGAGTGATGGTCAGTGTGTGTGTGGGGAGTGATGGTCAGTGTGTGTGTGGGGAGTGATGGTCAGTGAGTGTGGGGAGTGATGGTCAGTGAGTGTGTGGGGAGTGATGGTCAGTGTGTGTGTGTGTCTGGAGTGATGGTCAATGTGTGAGTGTGGAGAGTGATGGTCAGGGTGTGTGTGGGAACTGATGGTCAGTGTGAGTGTGGGGAGTGATGGTCAGTGTGTGAGAGTGGGGAGTGATGGTCAGTGTGTGTGTGGGGAGTGATGGGTCAGTGTGTGAGCGGGGAATGGTGGTCAGTGTGTGTGTGTGGGGAGTGATGGTCAGTGTGTGTGTGGGAAGTGATGGTCAGTGAGTGTGTGGGGAGTGATGGTCAATGTGTGTGTGTGGGGAGTGATGGTCAGTGTGTGTGTGGAGAGTGATGGTCGGTGTGTGTGGGGAGTGATGGTCAGTGTGTGAGTGGGGAATGATGGTCAGTGTGTGTGTGGGGAGTGATGGTCAGTGAGTGTGTGGGGAGTGATGGTCAGTGAGTGTGGGGAGTGATGGTCAGTGAGTGTGTGTGGGGAGTGATGGTCAGTGTGTGTGTGTGGGGAGTGATGGTCAGTGTGTGTGTGGGGAGTAATAGTCAGTGTGTGTGTGGGGAGTGATGGTCAGTGTGTGTGGGGAGTGATGGTCAGTGTGTGTGTGGGGAGTGATGGTCAGTGTGTGTGTGTGGGGAGTGATGGTCAGTGTGTGTGTGTGGGGAGTGATGGTCAGTGTGAGTGTGTGGGGAGTGATGGTCAGTGTGAGTGTGGGGAGTGATGGTCAGTGTGTGTGGGGAGTGATGGTCAGTGAGTGTGGGGAGTGATGGTCAGTGAGTGTGTGGGGAGTGATGGTCAGTGTGAGTGTGGGGAGTGATGGTCAGTGTGTGTGGGGAGTGATGGTCAGTGAGTGTGGGGAGTGATGGTCAGTGTGTGTGTGGGAAGTGATGGTCAGTGTGAGTGTGGGGAGTGATGGTCAGTGTGTGTGTGGGGAGTGATGGTCAGTGTCTGTGTGGGGAATGATGGTCAGTGTGTGTGCATGGGGAGTGTTGGTCAGAGTGTGTGTGTGGGGAGTGATGGTCAGTGAGTGTGTGGGGAGTGATGGTCAGTGTGTGTGGGGAGTGATGGTCAGTGTGTGTTTGAGGAGTGATGGTCAGTGTGTGTGTGTGTGGGGAGTGATGGTCAGGGTGTGTGTGTGGAGAGTGATGGTCAGTGAGTGTGTGGGGAGTGATGGTCAGTGTGTGTTTGGGGAGTGATGGTCAGTGTGTGTGTGTGGGGAGTGATGGTCAGTGTGAGTGTTGGGAGTGATGGTCAGTGTGGGTGTGGGGCGTGTTGGTCAGTGTGTGTGTGTGGGGAGTGATGGTCAGTGTGTGTTTGGGGAGTGATGGTCAGTGTGTGTGTGTGTGGGGAGTGATGGTCAGTGTGTGTGTAGGGAGTGATGGTCAGTGTGAGTGTGGGGAGTGATGGTCCGTGTGATAGTGGGGAGTGATGGTCAGTGAGTGTGTGGGGAGTGATGGTCAGTGTGTGTGTGGGGAGTGATGGTCAGTGTGAGTGTGGGGAGTGATGGTCCGTGTGATAGTGGGGAGTGATGGTCAGTGAGTGTGGGGAGTGATGGTCAGTGTGAGTGTGGGGAGTGATGGTCCGTGTTATAGTGGGGAGTGATGGTCAGTGTGTGTGGGGAGGGATGGTCAGTGTGAGTGTGTGGGGAATGATGGTCAGTGAGTGTGTGGGGAGTGATGGTCAGTGTGAGTGTGTGGGGAGTGATGGTCAGTGTGTGTGGGGGGAGTGATGGTCAGTATGTGTGTGTGGGGAGTGATGGTCAGTGTGATTGTGTGGGAAGTGATGGTCAGTGAGTGTGGGGAGTGATGGTCAGTGAGTGTGTGTGGGGAGTGATGGTCAGTGTGTGTGTGTGGGGAATGAAGGTCAGTGTGTGTGTGGGGAGTAATAGTCAGTGTGTGTGTGGGGAGTGATGGTCAGTGTGTGTGGGGAGTGATGGTCAGTGTGTGTGTGGGGAGTGATGGTCAGTGTGTGTGTGGGGAGTGATGGTCAGTGTGTGTGTGTGGGGAGTGATGGTCAGTGTGTGTGTGCGGGGAGTGATGGTCAGTGAGTGTGTGGGGAGTGATGGTCAGTGTGAGTGTGGGGAGTGATGGTCAGTGTGTGTGGGGAGTGGTGGTCAGTGAGTGTGGGGAGTGATGGTCAGTGAGTGTGTGGGGAGTGATGGTCAGTGTGAGTGTGGGGACTGATGGTCAGTGTGTGTGTGGGAAGTGATGGTCAGTGTGAGTGTGGGGAGTGATGGTCAGTGTGTGTGTGGGGAGTCATGGTTAGTGTCTGTGTGGGGAATGATGGTCAGTGTGTGTGCATGGGGAGTGTTGGTCAGGGTGTGTGTGTGGGGAGTGATGGTCAGTGCGTGTGTGTGGGGAGTGATGGTCAGTGTGTGTGTGTGGGGAGTGATGGTCAGTGAGTGTGTGGGGAGTGATGGTCAGTGTGAGTGTGGGGAGTGATGGTCAGTGTGTGTGGGGAATGATGGTCAGTGAGTGTGGGGAGTGATGGTCAGTGAGTGTGGGGAGTGATGGTCAGTGTGTGTATGGGGTGTGATGGTCAGGGTGTGTGTGCGGGGAGTGATGGTCAGTGTGCGTGTGTGTGTGGGGAGTGATGGTCAGTGTGTGAGTGGGGAATGATGGTCAGTGTGTGTGTGGGGAGTGATGGTCAGTGTGAGTGTGTGGGGAGTGATGGTCAGTGTGTGTGTGTGGGGAGTGATGGTCAGTGTGTGTGGGGGGATTGATGGTCAGTGTGTGTGGGAGTATTGGTCAGGGTGTGTGTGGGGAGGGATGGTCAGTGAGTGTGGGGATTGATGGTCAGTGTGAGTGTGTGGGGAGTGATGGTCAGTGTGAGTGTGTGGGGAGTGATGGTCAGTGTGTGTGTGGGGAGTGATGGTCAGTGTGTGTATGAGGTGTGATGGTCAGTGTGTGTGGGGAGAGTGATGGTCAGTGAGTGTGGGGAGTGATGGTCAGTGTGAGTGTGTGGGGAGTGATGGTCAGTGTGAGTGTGTCGGGAATGATGGTCAGTGAGTGTGTGTGGGGAGTGATGGTCAGTGTCTGTGTGGGGAATGATGGTCAGGGTGTGTGTGTGGGGAGTGATGGTCAGTGTGTGTGTGTGGGGAGTGATGGTCACTGTGTGTGTGGGGAGTGGTGGTCAATGTGTGTGTGTGGGGAGTGATGGTCAGTGTGTGTGGGGGGAGTGATGGTCAGTGTGTGTGTGGGGAGTGATGGTCAGTGTGTGTGGGGAGTGATGGTCAGTGTGTGTGTGCGGAGTGATGGTCAGTGTGTGTGTGTGTGGAGTGATGGTCAGTGTGTGTGGGGAGTGATGGTCAGTGTGTGTGTGGGGAGTGATGGTCAGTAAGTATGGGGAGTGATGGTCAGTGTGTGTGTGGGGAGTGATGGTCAGTGTGTGTGTGGGGAGTGATGGTCAGTGAGTGTGGGGAGTGATGGTCAGTGAGTGTGTGGGGAGTGATGGTCAGTGTGTGTGTGTGTCTGGAGTGATGGTCAATGTGTGAGTGTGGAGAGTGATGGTCAGGGTGTGTGTGGGAACTGATGGTCAGTGTGAGTGTGGGGAGTGATGGTCAGTGTGTGAGAGTGGGGAGTGATGGTCAGTGTGTGTGTGGGGAGTGATGGGTCAGTGTGTGAGCGGGGAATGGTGGTCAGTGTGTGTGTGTGGGGAGTGATGGTCAGTGTGTGTGTGGGAAGTGATGGTCAGTGAGTGTGTGGGGAGTGATGGTCAATGTGTGTGTGTGGGGAGTGATGGTCAGTGTGTGTGTGGAGAGTGATGGTCGGTGTGTGTGGGGAGTGATGGTCAGTGTGTGAGTGGGGAATGATGGTCAGTGTGTGTGTGGGGAGTGATGGTCAGTGAGTGTGTGGGGAGTGATGGTCAGTGAGTGTGGGGAGTGATGGTCAGTGAGTGTGTGTGGGGAGTGATGGTCAGTGTGTGTGTGTGGGGAGTGATGGTCAGTGTGTGTGTGGGGAGTAATAGTCAGTGTGTGTGTGGGGAGTGATGGTCAGTGTGTGTGTGTGGGGAGTGATGGTCAGTGTGTGTGTGTGGGGAGTGATGGTCAGTGTGAGTGTGTGGGGAGTGATGGTCAGTGTGTGTTTGAGGAGTGATGGTCAGTGTGTGTGTGTGTGGGGAGTGATGGTCAGTGTGTGTGTGGGGAGTGATGGTCAGTGTGTGTGTGTGGGGAGTGATGGTCAGTGTGTGTGTGTGGGGAGTGATGGTCAGTGTGAGTGTGTGGGGAGTGATGGTCAGTGTGAGTGTGGGGAGTGATGGTCAGTGTGTGTGGGGAGTGATGGTCAGTGAGTGTGGGGAGTGATGGTCAGTGAGTGTGTGGGGAGTGATGGTCAGTGTGAGTGTGGGGAGTGATGGTCAGTGTGTGTGGGGAGTGATGGTCAGTGAGTGTGGGGAGTGATGGTCAGTGTGTGTGTGGGAAGTGATGGTCAGTGTGAGTGTGGGGAGTGATGGTCAGTGTGTGTGTGGGGAGTGATGGTCAGTGTCTGTGTGGGGAATGATGGTCAGTGTGTGTGCATGGGGAGTGTTGGTCAGGGTGTGTGTGTGGGGAGTGATGGTCAGTGTGTGTGTGTGGGGAGTGATGGTCAGTGAGTGTGTGGGGAGTGATGGTCAGTGTGAGTGTGGGGAGTGATGGTCAGTGTGTGTGGGGAGTGATGGTCAGTGAGTGTGGGGAGTGATGGTCAGTGAGTGTGTGGGGAGTGATGGTCAGTGTGTGTATGGGGTGTGATGGTCAGGGTGTGTGTGTGGGGAGTGATGGTCAGTGTGCGTGTGTGTGTGGGTAGTGATGGTCAGTGTGTGAGTGGGGAATGATGGTCAGTGTGTGTGTGGGGAGTGATGGTCAGTGTGAGTGTGTGGGGAGTGATGGTCAGTGTGTGTGTGTGGGGAGTGATGGTCAGTGTGTGTGGGGGGAGTGATGGTCAGTGTGTGTGGGAGTATTGGTCAGGGTGTGTGTGGGGAGGGATGGTCAGTGAGTGTGGGGATTGATGGTCAGTGTGAGTGTGTGGGGAGTGATGGTCAGGGTGTGTGTGGGGAGTGATGGTCAGTGTGTGTGTGGGGAGTGATGGTCAGGGTGTGTGTGGGGAGTGATGGTCAGTGTGTGTGTGGGGAGTGATGGTCAGTGTGTGTATGGGGTGTGATGGTCAGTGTGTGTGGGGAGAGTGATGGTCAGTGAGTGTGGGGAGTGATGGTCAGTGTGAGTGTGTGGGGAGTGGTGGTCAATGTGTGTGAGTGTGTGGGGAATGATGGTCAGTGAGTGTGTGTGGGGAGTGATGGTCAGTGTCTATGTGAGGAATGATGGTCAGGGTGTGTGTGTGGGGAGTGATGGTCAGTGTGTGTGTGTGGGGAGTGATGGTCACTGTGTGTGTGGGGAGTGGTGGTCAATGTGTGTGTGTGGGGAGTGATGGTCAGTGTGTGTGGGGGGAGTGATGGTCAGTGTGTGTGTGGGGAGTGATTGTCAGTGTGTGTGGGGAATGATGGTCAGTGTGTGTGTGTGGGGAGTGATGGTCAGTGTGTGTGTGGGGAATGATGGTCAGGGTGTGTGTGTGCGGAGTGATGGTCAGTGTGTGTGTGGGGAGTGATGGTCAGTAAGTGTGTGTGAGGAGTGATGGTCAGTGTGTGTGTGTGGGGAGTGATGGTCAGTGAGTGTGTGGGGAGTGATGGTCAGTGTGAGTGTGGGGAGTGATGGTCAGTGAGTGTGTGGGGAGTGATGGTCAGTGTGAGTGTGGGGAGTGATGGTCAGTGTGTGTGGGGAATGATGGTCAGTGAGTGTGGGGAGTGATGGTCAGTGAGTGTGTGGGGAGTGATGGTCAGTGTGTGTATGGGGTGTGATGGTCAGGGTGTGTGTGTGGGGAGTGATGGTCAGTGTGCGTGTGTGTGTGGGGAGTGATGGTCAGTGTGTGAGTGGGGAATGATGGTCAGTGTGTGTGTGGGGAGTGATGGTCAGTGTGAGTGTGTGGGGAGTGATGGTCAGAGTGTGTGTGTGTGGAGTGATGGTCAGTGTGTGTGGGGGGATTGATGGTCAGTGTGTGTGGGAGTATTGGTCAGGGTGTGTGTGGGGAGGGATGGTCAGTGAGTGTGGGGATTGATGGTCAGTGTGAGTGTGTGGGGAGTGATGGTCAGTGTGAGTGTGTGGGGAGTGATGGTCAGTGTGTGTGTGGGGAGTGATGGTCAGTGTGTGTATGGGGTGTGATGGTCAGTGTGTGTGGGGAGAGTGATGGTCAGTGAGTGTGGGGAGTGATGGTCAGTGTGAGTGTGTGGGGAGTGATGGTCAGTGTGAGTGTCGGGAATGATGGTCAGTGAGTGTGTGTGGGGAGTGATGGTCAGTGTCTGTGTGGGGAATGATGGTCAGGGTGTGTGTGTGGGGAGTGATGGTCAGTGTGTGTGTGGGGAGTGATGGTCACTGTGTGTGTGGGGAGTGGTGGTCAATGTGTGTGTGTGGGGAGTGATGGTCAGTGTGTGTGGGGGGAGTGATGGTCAGTGTGTGTGTGGGGAGTGATGGTCAGTGTGTGTGGGGAGTGATGGTCAGTGTGTGTGTGGGGAGTGATGGTCAGTGTGTGTGTGTGTGGAGTGATGGTCAGTGTGTGTGTGGAGTGATGGTCAGTGTGTGTGTGGGGAGTGATGGTCAGTAAGTATGGGGAGTGATGGTCAGTGTGTGTGTGGGGAGTGATGGTCAGTGTGTGTGTGGGGAGTGATGGTCAGTGAGTGTGGGGAGTGATGGTCAGTGAGTGTGTGGGGAGTGATGGTCAGTGTGTGTGTGTGTCTGGAGTGATGGTCAATGTGTGAGTGTGGAGAGTGATGGTCAGGGTGTGTGTGGGAACTGATGGTCAGTGTGAGTGTGGGGAGTGATGGTCAGTGTGTGAGAGTGGGGAGTGATGGTCAGTGTGTGTGTGGGGAGTGATGGGTCAGTGTGTGAGCGGGGAATGATGGTCAGTGTGTGTGTGTGGGGAGTGATGGTCAGTGTGTGTGTGGGAAGTGATGGTCAGTGAGTGTGTGGGGAGTGATGGTCAATGTGTGTGTGTGGGGAGTGATGGTCAGTGTGTGTGTGGAGAGTGATGGTCGGTGTGTGTGGGGAGTGATGGTCAGTGTGTGAGTGGGGAATGATGGTCAGTGTGTGTGTGGGGAGTGATGGTCAGTGAGTGTGTGGGGAGTGATGGTCAGTGAGTGTGGGGAGTGATGGTCAGTGAGTGTGTGTGGGGAGTGATGGTCAGTGTGTGTGTGTGGGGAGTGATGGTCAGTGTGTGTGTGGGGAGTAATAGTCAGTGTGTGTGTGGGGAGTGATGGTCAGTGTGTGTGGGGAGTGATGGTCAGTGTGTGTGTGGGGAGTGATGGTCAGTGTGTGTGTGGGGAGTGATGGTCAGTGTGTGTGTGTGGGGAGTGATGGTCAGTGTGTGTGTGTGGGGAGTGATGGTCAGTGTGTGTGTGGGGAGTGATGGTCAGTGTGAGTGTGGGGAGTGATGGTCAGTGTGTGTGGGGAGTGATGGTCAGTGAGTGTGGGGAGTGATGGTCAGTGAGTGTGTGGGGAGTGATGGTCAGTGTGAGTGTGGGGAGTGATGGTCAGTGTGTGTGGGGAGTGATGGTCAGTGAGTGTGGGGAGTGATGGTCAGTGTGTGTGTGGGAAGTGATGGTCAGTGTGAGTGTGGGGAGTGATGGTCAGTGTGTGTGTGGGGAGTGATGGTCAGTGTCTGTGTGGGGAATGATGGTCAGTGTGTGTGCATGGGGAGTGTTGGTCAGTGTGTGTGTGTGGGGAGTGATGGTCAGTGTGTGTGTGTGGGGAGTGATGGTCAGTGTGTGTGGGGAGAGTGATGGTCAGTGAGTGTGGGGAGTGATGGTCAGTGTGTGTGTGGGGAGTGATGGTCAGTGAGTGTGGGGAGTGATGGTCAGTGTGTGTGTGGGGAGTGATGGTCAGTGTGTGTATGGGGTGTGATGGTCAGGGTGTGTGTGTGGGGAGTGATGGTCAGTGTGCGTGTGTGTGTGTGGGTAGTGATGGTCAGTGTGTGAGTGGGGAATGATGGTCAGTGTGTGTGTGGGGAGTGATGGTCAGTGTGAGTGTGTGGGGAGTGATGGTCAGTGTGTGTGTGTGGGGAGTGATGGTCAGTGTGTGTGGGGGGAGTGATGGTCAGTGTGTGTGGGAGTATTGGTAAGGGTGTGTGTGGGGAGGGATGGTCTGTGAGTGTGGGGATTGATGGTCAGTGTGAGTGTGTGGGGAGTGATGGTCAGGGTGTGTGTGGGGAGTGATGGTCAGTGTGTGTGTGGGGAGTGATGGTCAGTGTGTGTATGGGGTGTGATGGTCAGTGTGTGTGGGGAGAGTGATGGTCAGTGAGTGTGGGGAGTCATGGTCAGTGTGTGGGGGGAGTGATGGTCAGTGTGTGTGTGGGGAGTGATGGTCAGTGTGTGTGGGGAGTGATGGTCAGTGTGTGAGTGGGGAATGATGGTCAGTGTGTGTGTGTGGGGAGTGATGGTCAGTGTGTGAGTGGGGAATGATGGTCAGTGTGTGTGTGTGGGGAGTGATGGTCAGTGTGTGTGTGCGGAGTGATGGTCAGTGTGTGTGTGTGTGGAGTGATGGTCAGTGTGTGTGGGGAGTGATGGTCAGTGTGTGTGTGGGGAGTGATGGTCAGTAAGTATGGGGAGTGATGGTCAGTGTGTGTGTGGGGAGTGATGGTCAGTGTGTGTATGGGGTGTGATGGTCAGTGTGTGTGGGGAGAGTGATGGTCAGTGAGTGTGGGGAGTGATGGTCAGTGTGAGTGTGTGGGGAGTGGTGGTCAATCTGTGAGTGTGGGGAGTGATGGTCAGGGTGTGTGTGGGAACTGATGGTCAGTGTGAGTGTGGGGAGTGATGGTCAGTGTGTGAGAGTGGGGAGTGATGGTCAGTAAGTATGGGGAGTGATGGTCAGTGTGTGTGTGGGGAGTGATGGTCAGTAAGTATGGGGAGTGATGGTCAGTGTGTGTGTGGGGAGTGATGGTCAGTGTGTGTGTGGGGAGTGATGGTCAGTGAGTGTGTGGGGAGTGATGGTCAGTGTGTGTGTGTGTCTGGAGTGATGGTCAATCTGTGAGTGTGGAGAGTGATGGTCAGGGTGTGTGTGGGAACTGATGGTCAGTGTGAGTGTGGGGAGTGATGGTCAGTGTGTGAGAGTGGGGAGTGATGGTCAGTGTGTGTGTGGGGAGTGATGGGTCAGTGTGTGAGCGGGGAATGATGGTCAGTGTGTGTGTGTGGGGAGTGATGGTCAGTGTGTGTGTGGGGAGTGATGGTCAGTGAGTGTGTGGGGAGTGATGGTCAATGTGTGTGTGTGGGGAGTGATGGTCAGTGTGTGTGTGGAGAGTGATGGTCGGTGTGTGTGGGGAGTGATGGTCAGTGTGTGAGTGGGGAATGATGGTCAGTGTGTGTGTGGGGAGTGATGGTCAGTGAGTGTGCGGGGAGTGATGGTCAGTGTGTGTGGGGAGTGATGGTCAGTGTGTGTTTGAGGAGTGATGGTCAGTGTGTGTGTGTGTGGGGAGTGATGGTCAGTGTGAGTGTGGGGAGTGATGGTCAGTGAGTGTGTGGGGAGTGATGGTCAGTGTGTGTTTGGGGAGTGATGGTCAGTGTGTGTGTGTGTGTGGGGAGTGATGGTCAGTGTGAGTGTTGGGTGTGATGGTCAGTGTGGGTGTGGGGCGTGTTGGTCAGTGTGTGTGTGTGTGGGGAGTGATGGTCAGTGTGTGTTTGGGGAGTGATGGTCAGTGTGTGTGTGTGTGTGTGGGGAGTGATGGTCAGTGTGTGTGTAGGGAGTGATGGTCAGTGTGAGTGTGGGGAGTGATGGTCCGTGTGATAGTGGGGAGTGATGGTCAGTGAGTGTGTGGGGAGTGATGGTCAGTGTGTGTGTGGGGAGTGATGGTCAGTGTGAGTGTGGGGAGTGATGGTCCGTGTGATAGTGGGGAGTGATGGTCAGTGAGTGTGGGGAGTGATGGTCAGTGTGAGTGTGGGGAGTGATGGTCCGTGTGATAGTGGGGAGTGATGGTCAGTGAGTGTGGGGAGGGATGGTCAGTGAGTGTGGGGAGTGATAGTCAGTGTGAGTGTGTGGGGAGTGTTGGTCAGTGAGTGTGGGGAGTGATGGTCAGTGTGAGTGTGAGGGGAGTGGTGGTCAGTGTGTGAGTGTGGGGAGTGATGGTCAGTGTGTGTGTGGGGAGTGATGGTCAGTGAGTGTGGGGAGTGATGGTCTGTGTGTGTGTGTGGAGTGATGGTCAGTGAGTGTGTGGGGAGTGATGGTCAGTGTGTGTGTGTGGGGAGTGATGGTCAGTGTGAGTGTGTGGGGAGTGATGGTCAGTGTGTGTGGGGAGTGATGGTCAGTGAGTGTGGGGAGTGATGGTCAGTGAGTGTGTGGGGAGTGATGGTCAGTGTGTGTGTAGGGAGTGATGGTCAGGGTGTGTATGGGGTGTGATGGTCAGGGTGTGTTTGTGGGGAGTGATGGTCAGTGTGCGTGTGTGTGTGGGGAGTGATGGTCAGTGTGTGAGTGGGGAGTGATGGTCAGTGTGAGTGTGTGGGGAGTGTTGGTCAGTGAGTGTGGGGAGTGATGGTCAGTGTGAGTGTGTGGGGAGTTGTGGTCAGTGTGTGAGTTTGGGGAGTGATGGTCAGTGTGTGTGTGGCGACTGATGGTCAGTGAGTGTGGGGAGTGATGTTCAGTGTGAGTGTGTGGGGAGTGTTGGTCAGTGAGTGTGGGGAGTGATGGTCAGTGTGAGTGTGAGGGGAGTGGTGGTCAGTGTGTGAGTGTGGGGAGTGATGGTCAGTGTGTGTGTGGGGAGTGTTGGTCAGTGAGTGTGGGGAGTGATGGTCAGTGTGTGTGTGTGTGGAGTGATGGTCAGTGAGTGTGTGGGGAGTGATGGTCAGTGTGTGTGTGTGGGGAGTGATGGTCAGTGTGAGTGTGTGGGTAGTGATGGTCAGTGTGTGTGGGGAGTGATGGTCAGTGAGTGTGGGGAGTGATGGTCAGTGAGTGTGTGGGGAGTGATGGTCAGTGTGTGTGTGTGGGGAGTGATGGTCAGGGTGTGTATGGGGTGTGATGTTCAGGGTGTGTGTGTGGGGAGTGATGGTCAGTGTGCGTGTGTGTGTGGGGAGTGATGGTCAGTGTGTGAGTGGGGAGTGATGGTCAGTGTGTGTGTGGGGAGTGATGGTCAGTGTGATTGTGTGGGGAGTCATGGTCAGTGTGTGTGGGGAGTGATGGTCAGTGAGTGTGGGGATTGATGGTCAGTGTGAGTGTGTGGGGAGTGATGGTCAGGGTGTGTGTGAGGAGTGATGGTCAGTGTGTGTGTGGGGTGTGATGGTCAGTGTGTGTATGGGGTGTGAAGGTCAGTGTGTGTGGGGAGACTGATGGTCAGTGTGTGTGGGGAGTGATGGTCAGTGTGAGTGTGTGGGGAATGATGGTCAGTGAGTGTGTGGGGAGTGATGGTCAGTGTGAGTGTGTGGGGAGTGATGGTCAGTGTGTGTGGGGGGAGTGATGGTCAGTGTGTGTGTGTGGGGAGTGATGGTCAGTGTGATTGTGTGGGAATTTATGGTCAGTGTGTGGGGAGTGATGGTCAGTGAGTGTGTGTAGGGAGTGATGGTCAGTGTGTGTGTGGGGAGTAATAGTCAGTGTGTGTGTGGGGAGTGATGGTCAGTGTGTGTGGGGAGTGATGGTCAGTGTGTGTGTGGGGAGTGATGGTCAGTGTGTGTGTGGGGAGTGATGGTCAGTGTGTGTGTGTGGGGAGTGATGGTCAGTGTGTGTGGGGGGAATGATGGTCAGTGTGTGTGGGGGAGTGATGGTCAGTGTGTGTGTGTGGGGAGTGATGGTCAGTGAGTGTGTGGGGAGTGATGGTCAGTGTGAGTGTGGGGAGTGATGGTCAGTGTGTGTGGGGAGTGATGGTCAGTGAGTGTGGGGAGTGATGGTCAGTGTGTGTGTGTGGGGAGTGATGGTCAGTGTGTGTGTGTGGGGAGTGATGGTCAGTGAGTGTGTGGGGAGTGATGGTCAGTGTGAGTGTGGGGAGTGATGGTCAGTGTGTGTGGGGAATTATGGTCAGTGAGTGTGGGGAGTGATGGTCAGTGAGTATGGGGAGTGATGGTCAGTGTGAGTGTGGGGAGTGATGGTCAGTGTGTGTGTGGGGAGTGATGGTCAGTGAGTGTGGGGAGTGATGGTCAGTGAGTGTGTGGGGAGTGATGATCAGTGTGTGAGTGGGGAGTGATGGTCAGTGTGTGAGAGTGGGGAGTGATGGTCAGTGTGTGAGAGTGGGGATGATGGTCAGTGTGAGTGTGGGGAGTGTTGATCAGTGTGTGAGTGGGGAGTGGTGGTCAGTGTGTGTGTGGAGAGTGATGGTCAGTGAGTATGGGGAGTGATGGTCAGTGTGTGTGTGGGGAGTGATGGTCAGTGTGTGTGTGGGGAGTGATGGTCAGTGAGTGTGGGGAGTGATGGTCAGTGAGTGTGTGGGGAGTGATGGTCAGTGTGTGTGTGTGTCTGGAGTGATGGTCAGTGTGTGAGTGTGGAGAGTGATGGTCAGTGTGAGTGTGTGGGGACTGATGGTCAGTGTGTGTGTGTGGGGAGTGATGGTCAGTGCGTGAGAGTGGGGAGTGATCGTCAGTGTGTGAGAGTAGGGAGTGATGGTCAGTGTGAGTGTGGGGAGTGATGATCAGTGTGTGTGTGGGGAGTGATGGTCAGTGTGTGTGTGGGGAGTGATGGTCAGTGTGTGTGTGGGGAGTGATGGTCAGTGTGTGAGTGGGGAGTGATGGTCAGTGTGTGTGTGGGGAGTGATGGTCAGTGAGTGTGGACAGTGATGGTCAGTGAGTGTGTGGGGAGTGATGGTCAGTGTGTGTGGGGAGTGATGATCAGTGTGTGTGGGGGGAGAGATGGTCAGTGAGTGTGGGGAGTGATGGTCAGTGAGTGTGTGGGGAGTGATGGTCAGTGTGTGTGTGGGGAGTGATGGTCAGTGAGTGTGGGGAGTGATGGTCAGTGCTTGTGTGGGGAGTGATGGTCAGTGAGTGTGGGGAGTGATTGTCAGTGCGTGAGAGTGGGGAGTGATGGTCAGTGTGTGTGTGGGGAGTGATAGTCAGTGTGTGAGTGGGGAGTGATGGTCAGTGTGTGAGTGGGGAGTGATGGTCAGTGTGTGTGTGGGGATTGATGGTCAGTGAGTGTGTGGGGAGTGATGGTCAGTGTGTGTGTGGGGAGTGATGGTCAGTGTGTGTGTGGGGAGTGATGGTCAGTGAGTGTGGGGAGTGATGGTCAGTGAGTGTGTGGCGAGTGATGGTCAGTGTGTGTGTCTTCGGAGTGATGGTCAGTGTGTGAGAGTTGGGAGTGATCAACAGTGTGTGAGTGAGGAGTGATGGTCAGTGTGTGTGGGGGGAGTGATGATCAGTGCGTGAGTGGGGAGTGATGGTCAGTGTGAGTGTGTGGGGAGTGATGGTCAGTGTGTGTGTGGGGGGAGTGATGGTCAGTGTGTGTGTGTGGGGAGTGATGGTCAGTGAGTATGGGGAGTGATGGTCAGTGTGAGTGTGGGGAGTGATGGTCAGTGTGTGTGTGGGGAGTGATGGTCAGTGAGTGTGGGGAGTGATGGTCAGTGAGTGTGTGGGGAGTGATGATCAGTGTGTGAGTGGGGAGTGATGGTCAGTGTGAGAGTGGGGAGTGATGGTCAGTGTGTGAGAGTGGGGATGATGGTCAGTGTGAGTGTGGGGAGTGATGATCAGTGTGTGAGTGGGGAGTGGTGGTCTGTGTGTGTGTGGGGAGTGATGGTCAGTGAGTATGGGGAGTGATGGTCAGTGTGTGTGTGGGGAGTGATGGTCAGTGTGTGTGTGGGGAGTGATGGTCAGTGAGTGTGGGGAGTGATGGTCAGTGAGTGTGTGGGGAGTGATGGTCAGTGTGTGTGTGTGTCTGGAGTGATGGTCAGTGTGTGAGTGTGGAGAGTGATGGTCAGTGTGAGTTAGTGGGGAGTGATGGTCAGTGTGTGTGTGTGGGGAGTGATGGTCAGTGCGTGAGAGTGGGGAGTGATGGTCAGTGTGTGAGAGTAGGGAGTGATGGTCAGTGTGAGTGTGGGGAGTGATGATCAGTGTGTGTGTGGGGAGTGATGGTCAGTGTGTGTGTGGGGAGTGATGGTCAGTGTGTGAGTGGGGAGTGATGGTCAGTGTGTGTGTGGGGAGTGATGGTCAGTGAGTGTGGACAGTGATGGTCAGTGAGTGTGTGGGGAGTGATGGTCAGTGTGTGTGGGGAGTGATGATCAGTGTGTGTGGGGGAGAGATGGTCAGTGAGTGTGGGGAGTGATGGTCAGTGAGTGTGTGGGGAGTGATGGTCAGTGTGTGTGTGGGGAGTGATGGTCAGTGAGTAGGGGGAGTGATGGTCAGTGCGTGTGTGGGGGGTGATGGTCAGTGAGTGTGGGGAGTGATTGTCAGTGAGTGTGTGGGGAGTGATGGTCAGTGTGTGTGTGGGGAGTGATGGTCAGTGTGTGAGTGGGGAGTGATGGTCAGTGTGTGAGTGGGGAGTGATGGTCAGTGTGTGTGTGGGGATTGATGGTCAGTGAGTGTGTGGGGAGTGATGGTCAGTGTGTGTGTGGGGAGTGATGGTCAGTGTGTGTGTGGGGAGTGATGGTCAGTGTGTGTGTGGGGAGTGATGGTCAGTGAGTGTGGGGAGTGATGGTCAGTGAGTGTGTGGCGAGTGATGGTCAGTGTGTGTGTCTTGGGAGTGATGGTCAGTGTGTGAGAGTGGGGAGTGATGATCAGTGTGTGAGTGAGGAGTGATGGTCAGTGTGTGTGGGGGGAGTGATGATCAGTGCGTGAGTGTGGAGTGATGGTCAGTGTGAGTGTGTGGGGAGTGATGGTCAGTGTGTGTGTGTGGGGAGTGATGGTCAGTGAGTATGGGGAGTGATGGTCAGTGTGAGTGTGGGGAGTGATGGTCAGTGTGTGTGTGGGGAGTGATGGTCAGTGAGTGTGGGGAGTGATGGTCAGTGAGTGTGTGGGGAGTGATGATCAGTGTGTGAGTGGGGAGTGATGGTCAGTGTGTGAGAGTGGGGAGTGATGGTCAGTGTGTGAGAGTGGGGATGATGGTCAGTGTGAGTGTGGGGAGTGATGATCAGTGTGTGAGTGGGGAGTGGTGGTCAGTGTGTGTGTGGGGAGTGATGGTCAGTGAGTATGGGGAGTGATGGTCAGTGTGTGTGTGGGGAGTGATGGTCAGTGTGTGTGTGGGGAGTGATGGTCAGTGAGTGTGGGGAGTGATGGTCAGTGAGTGTGTGGGGAGTGATGGTCAGTGTGTGTGTGTGTCTGGAGTGATGGTCAGTGTGTGAGTGTGGAGAGTGATGGTCAGTGTGAGTGTGTGGGGAGTGATGGTCAGTGTGTGTGTGTGGGGAGTGATGGTCAGTGCGTGAGAGTGGGGAGTGATGGTCAGTGTGTGAGAGTAGGGAGTGATGGTCTGTGTGAGTGTGGGGAGTGATGATCAGTGTGTGTGTGGGGAGTGATGGTCAGTGTGTGTGTGGGGAGTGATGGTCAGTGTGTGAGTGGGGAGTGATGGTCAGTGTGTGTGTGGGGAGTGATGGTCAGTGTGTGTGTGGGGAGTGATGGTCAGTGAGTGTGGGGAGTGATGGTCAGTGCGTGTGTGGGGAGTGATGGTCAGTGTGTGTGGGGAGTGATGGTCAGTGTGTGTGTGGGGAGTGATGGTCAGTGTGAGTGTGTGGGGAGTGGTGGTCAATCTGTGAGTGTGGGGAGTGATGGTCAGGGTGTGTGTGGGAACTGATGGTCAGTGTGAGTGTGGGGAGTGATGGTCAGTGTGTGAGAGTGGGGAGTGATGGTCAGTAAGTATGGGGAGTGATGGTCAGTGTGTGTGTGGGGAGTGATGGTCAGTAAGTATGGGGAGTGATGGTCAGTGTGTGTGTGGGGAGTGATGGTCAGTGTGTGTGTGGGGAGTGATGGTCAGTGAGTGTGTGGGGAGTGATGGTCAGTGTGTGTGTGTGTCTGGAGTGATGGTCAATCTGTGAGTGTGGAGAGTGATGGTCAGGGTGTGTGTGGGAACTGATGGTCAGTGTGAGTGTGGGGAGTGATGGTCAGTGTGTGAGAGTGGGGAGTGATGGTCAGTGTGTGTGTGGGGAGTGATGGGTCAGTGTGTGAGCGGGGAATGATGGTCAGTGTGTGTGTGTGGGGAGTGATGGTCAGTGTGTGTGTGGGGAGTGATGGTCAGTGAGTGTGTGGGGAGTGATGGTCAATGTGTGTGTGTGGGGAGTGATGGTCAGTGTGTGTGTGGAGAGTGATGGTCGGTGTGTGTGGGGAGTGATGGTCAGTGTGTGTGTGGGGAGTGATGGTCAGTGTGTGTGTGGGGAGTGATGGTCAGTGAGTGTGTGGGGAGTGATGGTCAGTGAGTGTGGGGAGTGATGGTCAGGGAGTGTGTGGGGAGTGATGGTCAGTGTGTGTGTGTGTGGGGAGTGATGGTCAGTGTGAGTGTGGGGAGTGATGGTCAGTGAGTGTGTGGGGAGTGATGGTCAGTGTGTGTTTGGGGAGTGATGGTCAGTGTGTGTGTGTGTGTGGGGAGTGATGGTCAGTGTGAGTGTTGGGTGTGATGGTCAGTGTGGGTGTGGGGCGTGTTGGTCAGTGTGTGTGTGTGTGGGGAGTGATGGTCAGTGTGTGTTTGGGGAGTGATGGTCAGTGTGTGTGTGTGTGTGTGGGGAGTGATGGTCAGTGTGTGTGTAGGGAGTGATGGTCAGTGTGAGTGTGGGGAGTGATGGTCCGTGTGATAGTGGGGAGTGATGGTCAGTGAGTGTGTGGGGAGTGATGGTCAGTGTGTGTGTGGGGAGTGATGGTCAGTGTGAGTGTGGGGAGTGATGGTCCGTGTGATAGTGGGGAGTGATGGTCAGTGAGTGTGGGGAGTGATGGTCAGTGTGAGTGTGGGGAGTGATGGTCCGTGTGATAGTGGGGAGTGATGGTCAGTGAGTGTGGGGAGGGATGGTCAGTGAGTGTGGGGAGTGATAGTCAGTGTGAGTGTGTGGGGAGTGTTGGTCAGTGAGTGTGGGGAATGATGGTCAGTGTGAGTGTGAGGGGAGTGGTGGTCAGTGTGTGAGTGTGGGGAGTGATGGTCACTGTGTGTGTGGGGAGTGGTGGTCAATGTGTGTGTGTGGGGAGTGATGGTCAGTGTGTGTGGGGGAAGTGATGGTCAGTGTGTGTGTGGGGAGTGATGGTCAGTGTGTGTGGGGAGTGATGGTCAGTGTGTGAGTGGGGAATGATGGTCAGTGTGTGTGTGTGGGGAGTGATGGTCAGTGTGTGTGTGGGGAATGATGGTCAGGGTGTGTGTGTGTGGAGTGATGGTCAGTGTGTGTGGGGAGTGATGATCAGTGTGTGTATGGGGTGTGATGGTCAGGGTGTGTGTGTGGGGAGTGATGGTCAGTGTGTGTGTGTGGGGAGTGATGGTCAGTGTGTGAGTGGGGAATGATGGTCAGTGTGTGTGTGGGGAGTGATGGTCAGTGTGAGTGTGTGGGGAGTGATGGTCAGTGTGTGTGTGTGGGGAGTGATGGTCAGTGTGTGTGGGGGGAGTGATGGTCAGTGTGTGTGGGAGTATTGGTCAGGGTGTGTGTGGGGAGGGATGGTCAGTGAGTGTGGGGATTGATGGTCAGTGTGAGTGTGTGGGGAGTGATGGTCAGGGTGTGTGTGGGGAGTGATGGTCAGTGTGTGTGTGGGGAGTGATGGTCAGTGTGTGTATGGGGTGTGATGGTCAGTGTGTGTGGGGAGAGTGATGGTCAGTGAGTGTGGGGAGTGATGGTCAGTGTGAGTGTGTGGGGAGTGGTGGTCAATGTGTGTGAGTGTGTGGGGAATGATGTTCAGTGAGTGTGTGTGGGGAGTGATGGTCAGTGTCTGTGTGAGGAATGATGGTCAGGGTGTGTGTGTGGGGAGTGATGGTCAGTGTGTGTGTGGGGAGTGATGGTCACTGTGTGTGTGGGGAGTGGTGGTCAATGTGTGTGTGGGGAGTGATGGTCAGTGTGTGTATGGGGTGTGATGGTCAGTGTGTGTGGGGAGAGTGATGGTCAGTGAGTGTGGGGAGTGATGGTCAGTGTGAGTGTGTGGGGAGTGGTGGTCAATCTGTGAGTGTGGAGAGTGATGGTCAGGGTGTGTGTGGGAACTGATGGTCAGTGTGAGTGTGGGGAGTGATGGTCAGTGTGTGAGAGTGGGGAGTGATGGTCAGTAAGTATGGGGAGTGATGGTCAGTGTGTGTGTGGGGAGTGATGGTCAGTAAGTATGGGGAGTGATGGTCAGTGTGTGTGTGGGGAGTGATGGTCAGTGTGTGTGTGGGGAGTGATGGTCAGTGAGTGTGTGGGGAGTGATGGTCAGTGTGTGTGTGTGTCTGGAGTGATGGTCAATCTGTGAGTGTGGAGAGTGATGGTCAGGGTGTGTGTGGGAACTGATGGTCAGTGTGAGTGTGGGGAGTGATGGTCAGTGTGTGAGAGTGGGGAGTGATGGTCAGTGTGTGTGTGGGGAGTGATGGGTCAGTGTGTGAGCGGGGAATGATGGTCAGTGTGTGTGTGTGGGGAGTGATGGTCAGTGTGTGTGTGGGAAGTGATGGTCAGTGAGTGTGTGGGGAGTGATGGTCAATGTGTGTGTGTGGGGAGTGATGGTCAGTGTGTGTGTGGAGAGTGATGGTCGGTGTGTGTGGGGAGTGATGGTCAGTGTGTGAGTGGGGAATGATGGTCAGTGTGTGTGTGGGGAGTGATGGTCAGTGAGTGTGTGGGGAGTGATGGTCAGTGTGTGTGGGGAGTGATGGTCAGTGTGTGTTTGAGGAGTGATGGTCAGTGTGTGTGTGTGTGGGGAGTGATGGTCAGTGTGAGTGTGGGGAGTGATGGTCAGTGAGTGTGTGGGGAGTGATGGTCAGTGTGTGTTTGGGGAGTGATGGTCAGTGTGTGTGTGTGTGTGGGGATGATGGTCAGTGTGAGTGTTGGGAGTGATGGTCAGTGTGGGTGTGGGGCATGTTGGTCAGTGTGTGTGTGTGTGGGGAGTGATGGTCAGTGTGTGTTTGGGGAGTGATGGTCAGTGTGTGTGTGTGTGTGTGGGGAGTGATGGTCAGTGTGTGTGTAGGGAGTGATGGTCAGTGTGAGTGTGGGGAGTGATGGTCCGTGTGATAGTGGGGAGTGATGGTCAGTGAGTGTGTGGGGAGTAATGGTCAGTGTGTGTGTGGGGAGTGATGGTCAGTGTGAGTGTGGGGAGTGATGGTCCGTGTGATAGTGGGGAGTGATGGTCAGTGAGTGTGGGGAGTGATGGTCAGTGTGAGTGTGGGGAGTGATGGTCCGTGTGATAGTGGGGAGTGATGGTCAGTGAGTGTGGGGAGGGATGGCCAGTGAGTGTGGGGAGTGATGGTCAGTGTGAGTGTGTGGGGAGTGTTGGTCAGTGAGTGTGGGGAGTGATGGTCAGTGTGAGTGTGAGGGGAGTGGTGGTCAGTGTGTGAGTGTGGGGAGTGATGGTCAGTGTGTGTGTGGGGAGTGATGGTCAGTGAGTGTGGGGAGTGATGGTCAGTGTGAGTGTGTGGGGAGTGTTGGTCAGTGAGTGTGGGGAGTGATGGTCTGTGTGTGTGTGTGGAGTGATGGTCAGTGAGTGTGTGGGGAGTGATGGTCAGTGTGTGTGTGTGGGGAGTGATGGTCAGTGTGAGTGTGTGGGGAGTGATGGTCAGTGTGTGTGGGGAGTGATGGTCAGTGAGTGTGGGGAGTGATGGTCAGTGAGTGTGTGGGGAGTGATGGTCAGTGTGTGTGTGGGGAGTGATGGTCAGGGTGTGTATGGGGTGTGATGGTCAGGGTGTGTGTGTGGGGAGTGATGGTCAGTGTGCGTGTGTGTGTGGGGAGTGATGGTCAGTGTGTGAGTGGGGAGTGATGGTCAGTGTGAGTGTGTGGCGAGTGTTGGTCAGTGAGTGTGGGGAGTGATGGTCAGTGTGAGTGTGTGGGGAGTGGTGGTCAGTGTGTGAGTTTGGGGAGTGATGGTCAGTGTGTGTGTGGCGACTGATGGTCAGTGAGTGTGGGGAGTGATGTTCAGTGTGAGTGTGTGGGGAGTGTTGGTCAGTGAGTGTGGGGAGTGATGGTCAGTGTGTGTGTGTGTGGAGTGATGGTCAGTGAGTGTGTGGGGAGTGATGGTCAGTGTGTGTGTGTGGGGAGTGATGGCCAGTGTGAGTGTGTGGGGAGTGATGGTCAGGGTGTGTATGGGGTGTGATGGTCAGGGTGTGTGTGTGTGGGGAGTGATGGCCAGTGTGCGTGTGTGTGTGGGGAGTGATGGTCAGTGTGTGAGTGGGGAGTGATGGTCAGTGTGTGTGTGGGGAGTGATGGTCAGTGTGTGTATGGGGTGTGATGTTCAGGGTGTGTGTGTGGGGAGTGATGGTCAGTGTGCGTGTGTGTGTGGGGAGTGATGGTCAGTGTGTGAGTGGGGAGTGATGGTCAGTGTGTGTGTGGGGAGTGATGGTCAGTGTGAGTGTGTGGGGAGTGATGGTCAGTGTGTGTGTGGGGAGTGATGGTCAGTGAGTGTGGGGATTGATGGTCAGTGTGAGTGTGTGGGGAGTGATGGTCAGGGTGTGTGTGAGGAGTGATGGTCAGTGTGTGTGTGGGGTGTGATGGTCAGTGTGTGTGTGGGGTGTGATGGTCAGTGTGTGTGTGGGGAGTCATGGTCAGTGAGTGTGGGGAGGGATGGTCAGTGAGTGTGGGGAGTGATGGTCAGTGTGAGTGTGTGGGGAGTGTTGGTCAGTGAGTGTGGGGAGTGATGGTCAGTGTGAGTGTGTGGGGAGTGGTGGTCAGTGTGTGAGTGTGGGGAGTGATGGTCAGTGTGTGTGTGGGGAGTGATGGTCAGTGAGTGTGGGGAGTGATGGTCAGTGTGTGTGGGGGGATTGATGGTCAGTGTGTGTGGGAGTATTGGTCTGTGTGTGTATGGGGAGGAATGGTCAGTGAGTGTGGGGATTGATGGTCAGTGTGTGTGGGGGGATTGATGGTCAGTGTGTGTGGGAGTATTGGTCTGTGTGTGTATGGGGAGGAATGGTCAGTGAGTGTGGGGATTGATGGTCAGTGTGAGTGTGTGGGGAGTGATGGTCAGGGTGTGTGTGGGGAGTGATGGTCAGTGTGTGTGTGGGGAGTGATGGTCAGTGTGTGTATGGGGTGTGATGGTCAGTGTGTGTGGGGAGAGTGATGGTCAGTGAGTGTTGGGAGTGATGGTCAGTGTGAGTGTGTGGGGAGTGATGGTCAGTGTCTGTGTGGGGAATGATGGTCAGGGTGTGTGTGTGGGGAGTGATGGTCAGTGTGTGTGTGTGGGGAGTGATGGTCACTGTGTGTGTGGGGAGTGGTGGTCAATGTGTGTGTGTGGGGAGTGATGGTCAGTGTGTGTGGGGAGAGTGATGGTCAGTGTGTGTGTGTGGAGAGTGATGGCCAGTGTGAGTGTGTGGGTAGTGATGGTCAGTGTGTGTGGGGAGTGATGGTCAGTGAGTGTGTGTGGGGAGTGATGGTCAGTGTCTGTGTGGGGAATGATGGTCAGGGTGTGTGTGTGGGGAGTGATGGTCAGTGTGTGTGTGTGGGGAGTGATGGTCACTGTGTGTGTGGGGAGTGGTGGTCAATGTGTGTGTGTGGGGAGTGATGGTCAGTGTGTGTGGGGGGAGTGATGGTCAGTGTGTGTGTGTGGAGAGTGATGGCCAGTGTGAGTGTGTGGGTAGTGATGGTCAGTGTGTGTGGGGAGTGATGGTCAGTGTGTGTGTGTGGAGAGTGATGGCCAGTGTGAGTGTGTGGGTAGTGATGGTCAGTGTGTGTGGGGAGTGATGGTCAGTGTGTGTGTGGGGAGTGATGGTCAGGGTGTGTATGGGGTGTGATGGTCAGGGTGTGTGTGTGTGGGGAGTGATGGCCAGTGTGCGTGTGTGTGTGGGGAGTGATGGTCAGTGTGTGAGTGGGGAGTGATGGTCAGTGTGTGTGTGGGGAGTGATGGTCAGTGTGTGTATGGGGTGTGATGTTCAGGGTGTGTGTGGGGGGAGTGATGGTCAGTGTGTGTGTGGGGAGTGATGGTCAGTGTGTGTGGGGGGAGTGATGGTCAGTGTGTGTGTGGGGAGTGATGGTCAGTGTGTGTGGGGAGTGATGGTCAGTGTGTGAGTGGGGAATGATGGTCAGTGTGTGTGTGTGGGGAGTGATGGTCAGTGTGTGTGTGGGGAATGATGGTCAGGGTGTGTGTGTGCGGAGTGATGGTCAGTGTGTGTGTGTGTGGAGTGATGGTCAGTGAGTGTGGGGAGTGATGGTCAGTAAGTATGGGGAGTGATGGTCAGTGTGTGTGTGGGGAGTGATGGTCAGTGAGTGTGGGGAGTGATGGTCAGTGAGTGTGTGGCGAGTGATGGTCAGTGTGTGTGTCTTGGGAGTGATGGTCAGTGTGTGAGAGTGGGGAGTGATGATCATTGTGTGAGTGAGGAGTGCTGGTCAGTGTGTGTGGGGGGAGTGATGATCAGTGCGTGAGTGGGGAGTGATGGTCAGTGTGAGTGTGTGGGGAGTGATGGTCAGTGTGTGTGTGTGTGTGGGGAGTGATGGTCAGTGTGTGTGTGTGGGGAGTGATGGTCAGTGAGTATGGGGAGTGATGGTCAGTGTGAGTGTGGGGAGTGATGATCAGTGTGTGAGTGGGGAGTGGTGGTCAGTGTGTGTGGGGAGTGATGGTCAGTGAGTGTGTGGGGAGTGATGGTCAGTGTGTGTGTGTGTCTGGAGTGATGGTCAGTGTGTGAGTGTGGAGAGTGATGGTCAGTGTGAGTGTGTGGGGAGTGATGGTCAGTGTGTGTGTGTGGGGAGTGATGGTCAGTGCGTGAGAGTGGGGAGTGATGGTCAGTGTGTGAGAGTAGGGAGTGATGGTCAGTGTGAGTGTGGGGAGTGATGATCAGTGTGTGTGTGGGGAGTGATGGTCAGTGTGTGTGTGGGGAGTGATGGTCAGTGTGTGAGTGGGGAGCGATGGTCAGTGTGTGTGTGGGGAGTGATGGTCAGTGAGTGTGGACAGTGATGGTCAGTGAGTGTGTGGGGAGTGATGGTCAGTGTGTGTGGGGAGTGATGATCAGTGTGTGAGTGGGGAGTGGTGGTCAGTGTGTGTGTGGGGAGTGATGGTCAGTGAGTATGGGGAGTGATGGTCAGTGTGTGTGTGGGGAGTGATGGTCAGTGTGTGTGTGGGGAGTGATGGTCAGTGAGTGTGGGGAGTGATGGTCAGTGAGTGTGTGGGGAGTGATGGTCAGTGTGTGTGTGTGTCTGGAGTGATGGTCAGTGTGTGAGTGTGGAGAGTGATGGTCAGTGTGAGTGTGTGGGGAGTGATGGTCAGTGTGTGTGTGTGGGGAGTGATGGTCAGTGCGTGAGAGTGGGGAGTGATGGTCAGTGTGTGAGAGTAGGGAGTGATGGTCAGTGTGAGTGTGGGGAGTGATGATCAGTGTGTGTGTAGGGAGTGATGGTCAGTGTGTGTGTGGGGAGTGATGGTCAGTGTGTGAGTGGGGAGTGATGGTCAGTGTGTGTGTGGGGAGTGATGGTCAGTGAGTGTGGACAGTGATGGTCAGTGAGTGTGTGGGGAGTGATGGTCAGTGTGTGTGGGGAGTGATGATCAGTGTGTGTGGGGGGAGAGATGGTCAGTGAGTGTGGGGAGTGATGGTCAGTGAGTGTGTGGGGAGTGATGGTCAGTGTGTGTGTGGGGAGTGATGGTCAGTGAGTGTGGGGAGTGATGGTCAGTGCGTGTGTTGGGAGTGATGGTCAGTGAGTGTGGGGCGTGATTGTCAGTGAGTGTGTGGGGAGTGATGGTCAGTGTGTGTGTGGGGAGTGATGGTCAGTGTGTGAGTGGGGAGTGATGGTCAGTGTGTGAGTGGGGAGTGATGGTCAGTGTGTGTGTGGGGATTGATGATCAGTGAGTGTGTGGGGAGTGATGGTCAGTGTGTGTGTGGGGAGTCATGGTCAGTGTGTGTGTGGGGAGTGATGGTCAGTGTGTGTGTGGGGAGTGATGGTGAGTGAGTGTGTGTGGAGTGATGGTCAGTGAGTGTGTGGGGAGTGATAGTCAGTGTGTGTGTGGGGAGTGATGGTCAGTGAGTGTGGGGAGTGATGGTGAGTGAGTGTGTGGGGAGTGATGGTCACTGCGTGTGTGGGGAGTGATGGTCAGTGTGTGTGTGGGGAGTGATGGTCAGTGAGTGTGTGGGGAGTGATGGTCAGTGAGTGTGGGGAGTGATGGTCAGGGAGTGTGTGGGGAGTGATGGTCAGTGAGTGTGGGGAGTGATGGTGAGTGAGTGTGTGGGGAGTGATGGTCAGTGAGTGTGTGGGGAGTGATGGTCAGTGTGTGTGTGTGGGGAGTGATAGTCAGTGTGAGTGTGTGGAGTGATGGTCAGTGTGTGTGTGGGGAGTGATGGTCAGTGTGAGTGTGGGGAGTGATGGTCAGTGAGTGTGTGGGGAGTGATGGTCAGTGAGTATGGGGAGTGATGGTCAGTGTGTGTGTGTGGGGGTGATGGTCAGTGTGAGTGTGGGGAGTGATGGTCAGTGTGTGTGTGGGGAGTGATGGTCAGTGTGAGTGTGTGGGGAATGATGGTCAGTGAGTGTGTGTGGGGAGTGATGGTCAGTGTCTGTGTGGGGAATGATGGTCAGGGTGTGTGTGTGGGGAGTGATGGTCAGTGTGTGTGTGTGGGGAGTGATGGTCACTGTGTGTGTGGGGAGTGATGGTCAGTGTGTGTGTGGGGAGTGATGGTCAGTGTGTGTGGGGAGTGATGGTCAGTGTGTGAGTGGGGAATGATGGTCAGTGTGTGTGTGTGGGGAGTGATGGTCAGTGTGTGTGTGGGGAATGATGGTCAGTGTGTGTGTGTGGGGAGTGATGGTCAGTGTGTGTGTGGGGAGTGATGGTCAGTGTGTGTGGGGAGTGATGGTCAGTGTGTGAGTGGGGAATGATGGTCAGTGTGTGTGTGTGGGGAGTGATGGTCAGTGTGTGTGTGGGGAATGATGGTCAGGGTGTGTGTGTGCGGAGTGATGGTCAGTGTGTGTGTGTGTGGAGTGATGGTCAGTGTGTGTGGGGAGTGATGATCAGTGTGTGTGGGGGGAGAGATGGTCAGTGAGTGTGGGGAGTGATGGTCACTGCGTGTGTGGGGAGTGATGGTCAGTGTGTGTGTGTGCGGAGTGATGGTCAGTGAGTGTGGGGAGTGATGGTCAGTGCGTGTGTGGGGAGTGATGGTCAGTGAGTGTGGGGAGTGATTGTCAGTGAGTGTGTGGGGAGTGATGGTCAGTGTGTGTGTGGGGAGTGATGGTCAGTGTGTGAGTGGGGAGTGATGGTCAGTGTGTGAGTGGGGAGTGATGGTCAGTGTGTGTGTGGGGATTGATGGTCAGTGAATGTGTGGGGAGTGATGGTCAGTGTGTGTGTGGGGAGTGATGGTCAGTGTGTGTGTGGGGAGTGATGGTCAGTGTGTGTGTAGGGAGTGATGGTGAGTGAGTGTGTGTGGAGTGATGGTCAGTGAGTGTGTGGGGAGTGATAGTCAGTGTGTGTGTGGGGAGTGATGGTCAGTGAGTGTGGGGAGTGATGGTGAGTGAGTGTGTGGGGAGTGATGGTCACTGCGTGTGTGGGGAGTGATGGTCAGTGTGTGTGTGTGGGGAGTGATGGTCAGTGAGTGTGTGGGGAGTGATGGTCAGTGAGTGTGGGGAGTGATGGTCAGGGAGTGTGTGGGGAGTGATGGTCAGTGAGTGTGGGGAGTGATGGTGAGTGAGTGTGTGGGGAGTGATGGTCAGTGAGTGTGTGGGGAGTGATGGTCAGTGTGTGTGTGGGGGGAGTGATAGTCAGTGTGAGTGTGTGGAGTGATGGTCAGTGTGTGTGTGGGGAGTGATGGTCAGTGTGAGTGTGGGGAGTGATGGTCAGTGAGTGTGTGGGGAGTGATGGTCAGTGAGTATGGGGAGTGATGGTCAGTGTGTGTGTGTGGGGAGTGATGGTCAGTGTGTGTGTGGGGAGTGATGGTCAGTGAGTGTGTGGGGAGTGATGGTCAGTGAGTGTGTGGGGAGTGATGGTCACTGTGTGTGTGGGGAGTGATGGTCAGTGTGTGTGTGGGGAGTGATGGGTCAGTGTGTGAGTGGGGAGTGATGGTCAGTGTGTGTGTGGGGAGTGATGGTCAGTGAGTGTGGGGAGTGATGGTCAGTGCGTGTGTGGGGAGTGATGGTCAGTGAGTGTGGGGAGTGATTGTCAGTGAGTGTGTGGGGAGTGATGGTCAGTGTGTGTGTGGGGAGTGATGGTCAGTGTGTGTGTGGGGAGTGATGGTCAGTGAGTGTGGGGAGTGATGGTGAGTGAGTGTGTGGGGAGTGATGGTCACTGCGTGTGTAGGGAGTGATGGTCAGTGTGTGTGTGGGGAGTGATGGTCAGTGAGTGTGTGGGGAGTGATGGTCAGTGAGTGTGGGGATTGATGGTCAGGGAGTGTGTGGGGAGTGATGGTCAGTGAGTGTGGGGAGTGATGGTCAGTGAGTGTGTGGGGAGTGATGGTCAGTGAGTGTGTGGGGAGTGATGGTCAGTGTGAGTGTGTGGAGTGATGGTCAGTGTGTGTGTGGGGAGCGATGGTCAGTGTCAGTGTGGGGAGTGATGGTCAGTGAGTGTGTGGGGAGTGATGGTCAGTGAGTGTGGGGAGTGATGGTCAGTGTATGTGTGTGGGGAGTGATGGTCAGTGTGAGTGTGGGGAGTGATGGTCAGTGTGTGTGTGGGGAGTGATGGTCAGTGAGTGTGTGGGGAGTGATGGTCAGTGAGTGTGGGGAGTGATGGTCAGTGTGTGAGTGCGGGGAGTGATGGTCAGTGTGTGTGTGGGGAGTGATGGTCAGTGAGTGTGTGGGGAGTGATGGTCAGAGAGTGTGTGGGGAGTGATGGTCAGTGTGTGTGTGTGGGGAGTGATGGTCAGTGTGTGTGTGGGGAGTGATGGTCAGTGTGTGTGTGGGGAGTGATGGGTCAGTGTGTGAGTGGGGAATGATGGTCAGTGTGTGTGTGTGGGGAGTGTTGGTCAGTGTGTGTGTGCGGAGTGATGGTCAATGTGTGTGTGTGGGGAGTGATGGTCAGTGTGAGTGTGGAGTGATGGTCAGTGTGTGTGTGGGGAGTGATGGTCAGTGAGTGCGTGGGGAGTGATGGTCAGTGTGAGTGTGGGGAGTGATGGTCAGTGTGAGTGTGTGGGGAGTGATGGTCAGTGTGTGTGTGGGGAGTGATGGTCGGTGAGTGTGTGGGGAGTGATGGTCAGTGTGTGTGTGTGGGGAGTGATGGTCAGTGTTTGTGTGGGGAGTGATGGTCAGTGTGAGTGTGTGGAGTGATGATCAGTGTGAGTGTGGGGAGTGATGGTCAGTGTGTGTGTGTGGGGAGTGATGGTCAGTGTGAGTGTGTGGAGTGATGATCAGTGTGTGTGTGGGGAATGATGGTCAGTGTGTGTGTGTGGGGAGTGATGGTCAGTGTGTGTGGGGGGAGTGATGGTCAGTGTGTGTGTGGGGAGTGATGGTCAGTGTGTGTGTGTGGGGAGTGATGGTTAGTGTGTGTGTGGAGTGATGGTCAGTGTGTGTGTGGGGAGTGATGGTCAGTGTGTGTGTGGGGAGTGATGGTCAGTGTGAGTGTGTGGAGTGATGGTCAGGGTGTGTTTGTGGGGAGTAATGGTCAGTGTGAGTGTGTGGGGAGTGATGGCCAGTGTGAGTGTGTGGAGTGATGGTCAGTGTGTGAGTGGGGAGTGATGGTCAGTGTGAGTGTGTGGGGAGTGATGGTCAGTGTGTGTGTGGAGTGATGGTCAGTGTGTGTGTGGGGAGTGATGGTCAGTGTGTGTGGGGAGTGATGGTGAGTGTGTGTGTGGGGAGTGATGGTCAGTGTGTGTGTGTGGGGACTGATCGTTCGTGTGTGTGTGGAGTGATGGTCAGTGTGTGTGTGGGGAGTGATGGTCAGTGTGTGTGTGTGGGGAGTGATGGTCAGTGTGTGTGTGGAGTGATGGTCAGTGTGTGTGTGGGGAGTGATGGTCAGTGTGTGTGGGGAGTGATGGTCAGTGTGTGTGTGGGGAGTGATGGTCAGTGTGTGTGTGTGGGGACTGATCGTTCGTGTGTGTGTGGAGTGATGGTCAGTGTGTGTGTGGGGAGTGATGGTCAGTGTGAGTGTGTGGGGAGTGATGGTCAGTGTGTGTGTGGAGTGATGGTCAGTGTGTGTGTGGGGAGTGATGGTCAGTGTGTGTGTCTGTGGGGAGTGATGGTCAGTGTGTGTGTGGATTGATGGTCAGTGTGTGTGTGGGGAGTGATGGTCAGTGTGTGTGTGGATTGATGGTCAGTGTGTGTGTGGGGAGTGACGGTCAGGCTGTGTATATCCCATGTTCGTGCCCTGGATAAAAATTGCAACCCAGTGTTGGACAGTGCGGTTAAGTGTTTCAAAGGTGGGAGACAGTGTGGTCGGCAATTCGGCTGTGGGTGCCTTCACAAGGAGTGGGAATCCAGTCCAACACAGAGAACTCGGAGATAACAATCTGGAGAAATCGGGAGGGTCAGCGAGCTGTGTCACCTCCGGCCGTCCCCGTGGGACGCGATGGGTGTCAGGTCAGTGTACTTACCGTCTCACCCTTGCTCGGTGTGTTGGTTCAGCCTGGGAGCCAGCCATCTCCACTGACAGAGCTGCTCGGTAACAGAGAGGGGCGAGTGGTTGTGAGAGACTGGGAAAACACACACCCACATGGCACACAGTGCACTTTGCACCCGGAACACACACTTGGATCACACTTACAGAGAGAGAGAGAGAGAGAGAGAAAGCTCACTGCGGGGTTGGTGTGGGGCCGACGCACTCCCAGAGACAGAGCTAGTCACGGGGGGCGCATCTAACAGGGACGGGACAGGGTGCAAGCAACGCACAATACTTAACGGTTGGGACTGGGTGTGGGACAGCCAAAGATAGCAGAGGTCATCAGATCAGCAAGGAAAAAACTTCCCCGGAAAGTTACCGGGAATATCAGTGTGTTACAGTGAGGGGTGTGGGGTATATCAGCGTGTTACAGTGAGGGGTGTGGGGTATATCAGTGTGTTACAGTGAGGGGTGTGGGGTGTATCAGTGTGTTACAGTGAGGGGTGTGGGGTGTATCAGTGTGTTACAGTGAGGGGTGTGGGGTATATCAGTGTGTTACAGTGAGGGGTGTGGGGTGTATCAGTGTGTTACAGTGAGGGGTGTGGGGTGTATCAGTGTGTTACACTGAGGGGTGTGGGGTATATCAGTGTGTTACAGTGAGGGGTGTGGGGTGTATCAGTGTGTTACAGTGAGGGGTGTGGGGTATATCAGTGTGTTACAGTGAGGTGTGTGGGGTGTATCAGTGTGTTACAGTGAGGGGTGTGGGGTGTATCAGTGTGTTACAGTGAGGGGTGTGGGGTGTATCAGTGTGTTACACTGAGGGGTGTGGGGTATGTCAGTGTGTTACAGTGAGGGGCGTGGGGTATATCAGTGTGTTACAGTGAGGGGTGTGGGGTATATCAGTGTGTTACAGTGAGGTGTGTGGGGTATATCAGTGTGTTACAGTGAGGGGTGTGGGTATATCAGTGTGTTACAGTGTGGGGTGTGGGGTATATCGGTGTGTTACAGTGTGGGGTGTGGGGTATATCGGTGTGTTACAGTGAGGGGTGTGGGATATATCAGTGTGTTCCAGTGAGGGGTGTGGGGTATATCAGTGCGTTACAGTGAGGGGTGTGGGATATATCAGTGTGTTTCAGTGAGGGGTGTGGGATGTATCAGTGTGATACAGTGAGGGGTGAGGGGTGTATCAGTGCGATACTGTGAGGGGAGTGGGGTGTATCAGTGTGTTACAGTGAGGGGTGTGGGGTGTATCAGTGTGTTACAGTGAGGGGTGTGGGGTATATCAGTGTGTTACAGTGAAGGGTGTGTGGTATATCAGTGTGTTACAGTGAGGGACGATGGGTATATTAGAGTGTTACAGTGAGAGGTGTAGGGTATATCAGTGTGTTCCTGTCAGGGGTGTGGGGTATATAAGTGTATTACAGTGAGGGGTGTGGGGTGTATCAGTGTGTTACAGTGAGGGGTGTGGGGTGTATCAGTGTGTTACAGTGAGAGGTGTGGGGTATATCAGTGTGTTCCTGTCAGGGGTGTGGGGTATATCAGTGTGTTACAGTGAGGGTTGTGGGGTTTATCAGTGTGTTACAGTGAGGGGTGTGGGGTATATCAGTGTGTTACAGTGAGGGGTGTGGGGAATATCAGTGTGTTACAGTGAGGGTTGTGGGGTGTATCAGTGTGTTACAGTGAGGGGTGTGGGGTGTATCAGTGTGTTACAGTGAGGGGTGTGGGGTATATCAGTGTGTTACAGTGAGGGGTGTGGGGTATATCAGTGTGTTACAGTGAGGGGTGTGGGGTATATCAGTGTGTTACAATGAGGGGTGTGGGGTATATCAGTGTGTTACAGTGAGGGGTGTGGGGTGTTTCAGTGTGTTACAGTGAGGGGTGTGGGGTGTTTCAGTGCGTTACAGTGAGGGGTGTGGGGTGTATCAGTGTGTTACAGAGGGGTGTGGGTGTATCAGTGTGTTACAGTGAGGGGTGTGGGGTTGTATCAGTGTGTTACAGTGAGGGGTGTTAGGTGTATCTGTGTCACAGTTAGGTGTGTGGGGTGAGTCAGTGTTTTACAGTGAGGGGTGAGGGGTGTTTCAGTGTGTTACAGTGAGGGGTGTGGGGTATATCAGTGTGTTACAGTGAGGGGTGTGGGGTGTTTCAGTGTGTTACAGTGAGGGGTGTGGGGTGTATCAGTGTGTTACAGTGAGGGGTGTGGGGTGTATCAGTATGTTACAGTGAGGGGTGTGGGGTGTAACAGTGTGTTACAGTGAGGGGTGTGGGGTATATCAGTGTGTTACAGTGAGAGGTGTGGGGTGTATCAGTGTGTCACAGTGAGGGGTGTGGGGTATATCAGTGTGTTACAGTGAGTGGTGTGGGGAATATCAGTGTGTTACAGTGAGGGGTGTGGGGTATATCAGTGTGTTACAGTGAGGGGTGTGGGGTATATCAGTGTGTTACAGTGAGGGGTGTGGGGAATATCAGTGTGTTACAGTGAGGGGTGTGGGGTATATCAGTGTGTTACAGTGAGGGGTGTGGGGAGTATCAGTGTGTTACTGTGAGGGATGTGTGGTGTATCAGTGTTACAGTGATGTGAGTGTGGTGTATCAGTGTGTTACAGTGAGGGGTGTGCGGAGTATCAGTGTGTTACTGTGAGGGGTGTGGGGTATATCAGTGTGTTACAGTGCGGGGTGTGGGGTATATCAGTGTGTTACAGTGATGGGAGTGGGGTGTATCAGTGGTTTCTGTGAGGGGTGTCGGGTGTATCAGTGTGTTACAGTGAGAGGTGTGGGGTATGTCAGTGTGTTACTGTGAGGGGTGTGGGGTGTATCAGTGTGTTACAGTGAGAGGTGTGGGGTATGTCAGTGTGTTACAGTGAGGGGTGTGGAGTGTATCAGTGTGTTTCAGTGAGGTGTGTGGGATGTATCAGTGTGTTACAGTTCGGGGTATGGGGTGTATCAGAGTGTTACAGTGAGGGGTGTAGGGTCTATCAGTGTGTTACAGTGAGGGGTGTGGGGTATATCAGTGTGTTACAGTGAGGGGTGTGGGGTCTATCAGTGTGTTACAGTGAGGGATGTGGGGCATATCATAGTGTTACAGTGAGGGGTGTGGGGTATATCAGTGTGTTACAGTGAGGGGTGTGGGGTATATCAGTGTGTTACAGTGAGTGGTGTGGGGTCTATCAGTGTGTTACAGTGAGGGGTGTGGGGTATATCAGTGTGTTACAGTGAGGGGTGTGGGGTCTATCAGTGTGTTACAGTGAGGGATGTGGGGCATATCATAGTGTTACAGTGAGGGGTGTGGGGTATATCAGTGTGTTACAGTGAGGGGTGTGGGATGTATCAGTGTGTTACAGTGAGGGGTGTGGGGTGTATCAGTGTGTTACCGTGAGGGGTGTGGGGTATATCAGTGTGTTACAGTGATGGGTGTGGGGTGTATCAGTGTGTTACAGTGAGGGGTGTGGTGTGTATCAGTGTGTTACAGTGAGGGGTGTGGGGTATATCAGTGTGTTACAGTGAGGGGTGTGTGGTATATCAGTGTGTTACAGTAAAGGGTGTGGGGTATATCAGTGTGTTACAGTGAGGGGTGTGGGGTGTATCAGTGTGTTACAGTGAGGGGTGTGGGGTATATCAGTGTGTTACAGTGAGGGGTGTGGGGTATATCAGTGTGTTACAGTGAGGGGTGTGGGGTGTATCAGTGTGTTACAGTGAGGGGTGTGGTGTGTATCAGTGTGTTATAGTGAGGGGTGTGGGGTATATCAGTGTGTTACAGTGAGGGGTGTGGGATATATCAGTGTGTTACAGTGATGGGTGTGGGGTATATCAGTGTGTTACAGTGAGGGGTGTGGGGTATATCAGTGTGTTACAGTGAGGGGTGTGGGGTGTATCAGTGTGTTACAGTGAGGGGTGTGGGGTATATCAGTGTGTTCCAGTGAGGGGTGTGGGGTATATCAGTCTGTTACAGTGATGGGTGTGGTGTGTATCAGTGTGTTACAGTGAGGGGTGTGGGGTATATCAGTGTGTTACAGTGAGGGGTGTGGGGTGTATCAGTGTGTTACAGTGAGGGGTGTGGTGTGTATCAGTGTGTTACAGTGAGGGGTGTGGGGTATATCAGTGTGTTACAGTGAGGGGTGTGGGATATATCATTGTGTTACAGTGAGGGGTGTGGGGTATATCAGTGTGTTACAGTGAGGGGTGTGGGGTATATCAGTGTGTTACAGTGAGGGGTGTGGGGTGTATCAGTGTGTTACAGTGAGGGGTGTGGGGTATATCAGTGTGTTCCAGTGAGGGGTGTGGGGTATATCAGTGTGTTAAAGTGAGGGGTGTGGGGTATATCAGTGTGTTACAGTGACGGGTGTGGGGTATATCAGTGTGTTTCAGTGAGGGGTGTGGGATGTATCAGTGTGTTACAGTGAGGGGTGTGGGGTGTATCAGTGTGATACAGTGAGGGGTGAGGGGTGTATCAGTGCGATACTGTGAAGGGAGTGTGGTGTATCAGTGTGTTACAGTGAGGGGTGTGGGGTGTATCAGTGCGATACTGTGAGGGGAGTGGATTGTATCATTGTGTCACAGTGAGGGACGTGGGGTATATTAGAGTGTTACAGTGAGGGGTGTGTGGTATATCAGTGTGTTACAGTGAGGGACGATGGGTATATTAGAGTGTTACAGTGAGGGGTGTGGGGTATATCAGTGTGTTACAGTGAGGGGTGTGTGGTATATCAGTGTGTTACAGTGAGGGACGATGGGTATATTAGAGTGTTACAGTGAGAGGTGTGGGGTATATCAGTGTGTTCCTGTCAGGGGTGTGGGGTATATAAGTGTGTTACAGTGAGGGGTGTGGGGTATATCAGTGTGCTTCAGTGAGGGGTGTGGGGTATATCAGTGTGTTACAGTGAGGGGTGTGGGGTGTATCAGTGTGTTACAGTGAGGGGTGTGGGGGTGTATCAGTGTGTTATAGTGAGGGGTGTGGGGTATATCAGTGTGTTACTGTGGGGGGAGTGGGGTGTATCAGTGTGTAACAGGGAGGGGTGTGGGGTATATCAGTGTGTTACTGTGAGGGGTGTGGGGTATATCAGTGTGTTACAGTGAGGGCTGTGGGGTGTATCAGTGTGTTACAGTGAGGGTTGTGGGGTATATCAGTGTGTTACAGTGAGGGGTGTGGGGTGTCTCAGTGTGTTACAGTGAGGGGTGTGGGGTGTATCAGTGTGTTTCAGTGAGGGGTGTGGGGTATATCAGTGTGTTCCAGTGAGAGGTGTGGGGTATATCAGTCTGTTACAGTGATGGGTGTGGTGTGTATCAGTGTGTTACAGTGAGGGGTGTGGGGTATATCAGTGTGTTACAGTGAGGGGTGTGGTGTATATCAGTGTGTTACAGTGAGGGGTGTGGGGTATATCAGTGTGTTACAGTGAGGGGTGTGGGGTGTATCAGTGTGTTACAGTGAGGGGTGTGGTGTGTATCAGTGTGTTACAGTGAGGGGTGTGGGGTATATCAGTGTGTTACAGTGAGGGGTGTGGGATATATCAGTGTGTTACAGTGATGGGAGTGGGGTATATCAGTGTGTTACAGTGAGGGGTGTGGGGTATATCAGTGTGTTACAGTGAGGGGTGTGGGGTGTATCAGTGTGTTACAGTGAGGGGTGTGGGGGTGTATCAGTGTGTTATAGTGAGGGGTGTGGGGTATATCAGTGTGTTACTGTGGGGGGAGTGGGGTGTATCAGTGTGTAACAGGGAGGGGTGTGGGGTATATCAGTGTGTTACTGTGAGGGGTGTGGGGTATATCAGTGTGTTACAGTGAGGGCTGTGGGGTGTATCAGTGTGTTATAGTGAGGGTTGTGGGGTATATCAGTGTTTTACAGTGAGGGGTGTGGGGTATATCAGTGTGTTCCAGTGAGGGGTGTGGGATATATCAGTATGTTACAGTGAGGGGTGTGGGGTATATCAGTGTGTTACAGTGAGGGGTTTGGGTTGTATCAGTGTCTTACAGTGAGGGGTGTGGGGTATATCAGTGTGTTACAGTGAGGGGTGTGGGGTATATCAGTGTGTTACAGTGAGGGGTGTGGGGTATATCAGTGTGTTACAGTGAGGGGTGTGGGGTATATCAGTGTGTTACAGTGAGGGGTGTGGGTGTATCAGTGTGTTACAGTGAGGGGTGTGGGGTGTACCTGTGTTACAGTGAGGGGTGTGGGCTATATCAGTGTGTTACAGTGAGGGGCGTGGGGTATATCAGTGTGTTACAGTGAGGGGTGTGGGTTGTATCAGTATGTTACAGTGAGGGGTGTGGGGTATATCAGGATGTTACAGTGAGGGGTGTGGGGTATATCAGTGTGTTACAGTGAGGGGTGTGGGCTATATCAGTGTGTTACAGTGTGGGGTGTGGGGTATATCAGTGTGTTACAGTGAGGGGTGTGGGTTGTATCAGTATGTTACAGTGAGGGGTGTGGGGTATATCAGGATGTTACAGTGAGGGGTGTGGGCTATATCAGTGTGTTACAGTGAGGGGCGTGGGGTATATCAGTGTGTTACAGTGAGGGGTGTGGGTTGTATCAGTATGTTACAGTGAGGGGTGTGGGGTATATCAGGATGTTACAGTGAGGGGTGTGGGGTATATCAGTGTGTTACAGTGAGGGGTGTGGGGTGTATCAGTGTGTTACAGTGAGAGGTGTGGGGTATATCAGTGTGTTACAGTGAGGGGTGTGGGGTATATCAGTGTGTTACAGTGAGGGGTGTGGGGTATATCAGTGTGTCACATTGAGGGGTATGGGGTATATCAGTGTGTTACAGTGAGGGGTGTGGGGTATATCAGTGTGTTACAGTGAGGGGTGTGGGGTATATCAGTGTGTTACAGTGAGGGGTGTGGGGTATATCAGTGTGTTACAGTGAGGGGTGTGGGATATATCAGTGTGTTACAGTGAGGGGTGTGGGGTATATCAGTGTGTTACAGTGAGGGGTGTGGGATATATCAGTGTGTTACAGTGAGGGGTGTGGTGTATATCAGTGTGTTACAGTGAGGGGTGTGGGATATATCAGTGTGTTACAGTGAGGGGTTTGGGGTATATCAGTGTGTTACAGTGAGGGGTGTGGGGTGTATCAGTGTGTTACAGTGAGGGGTGTGGGGTGTATCAGTGTGTTACAGTGAGGGGTGTGGGGTGTATCAGTGTGTTACAGTGAGGGGTGTGGGGTGTATCAGTGTCTTACAGTGAGGGGTGTGGGGTGTACCTGGGTTCCAGTGATGGGTGTGGGGTGTATCAGTGTGTTACAGTGAGGGGTGTGGGGTATATCAGTGTGTTACAGTGAGGGGTGTGGGGTATATCAGTGTGTCACAGTGAGGGGTGTATCAGTGTGTTACAGTGAGGGGTGTGGGGTGTACCTGTGTTATAGTGAGGGGTGTGGGCTATATCAGTGTGTTACAGTGAGGGGTGTGGGGTATATCAGTGTGTGACAGTGAGGGGTGTGGGGTGTATCAGTGTGTTACAGTGAGGGGTGTGGGTTGTATCAGTGTGTTACAGTGAGGGATGTGGGGTGTATCAGTGTGTTACAGTGAGGGGTGTGGGGTGTATCAGTGTGTTACAGTGAGGGGTGTGCGGTATATCAGTGTGTTACAGTGAGGGGTGTGGGGTATATCAGTGTGTTACAGTGAGGGGTGTGGGGTGTATCAGTGTGTTACAGTGAGGGGTGTGGGGTGTACCTGTGTTACAGTGAGGGGTGTGGGCTATATCAGTGTGTTACAGTGAGGGGTGTGGGGTATATCAGTGTGTGACAGTGAGGGGTGTGGGGTGTATCAGTGTGTTACAGTGAGGGGTGTGGGGTATATCAGTGTGTTACAGTGAGGGGTGTGGGGTATATCAGTGTGTTACAGTGAGGGGTGTGGGGTGTATCAGTGTGTTACAGTGAGGGGAGTGGGGTGTATCAGTGTGTTACAGTGAGGGGTGTGCGGTATATCAGTGTGTTACAGTGAGGGGTGTGGGGTGTAACACTGTGTTACAGTGAGTAGTGTGGGGTGTATCAGTGTGTTTCAGTGAGGGGTGTGCGGTATATCAGTGTGTTACAGTGAGGGGTGTGGGCTATATCAGTGTGTTTCAGTGAGTGGTGTGGGGTATATCAGTGTGTTACAGTGAGGGGTGTGGGGTGTATCAGTGTGTGACAGTGAGGGGTGTGGGGTGAATCAGTGTGTTACAGTGAGGGGTGTGGGGTATATCAGTGTGTTACAGTGAGGGGTGTGGGGTATATCAGTGTGTTACAGTGAGGGGTGTGGCGTATATCAGTGTGTTACAGTGAGGGTGGTGGGGTGTATCAGTGTGTTACAGTGAGGGGTGTGGGGTGTATCAGTGTGTTACAGTGAGGGGTGTGAGGTATATCAGTGTGTTACAGTGAGGGGTGTGGGGTGTATCAGTGTGTTACAGTGAGGGGTGTGGGGTATATCAGTGTGTTCCAGTGAGGGGTGTGGGGTATATCAGTGTGTTACAGTGAGGGGTGTGGGGTATATCAGTGCGATACTGTGAGGGGAGTGGGGTGTATCAGTGTATCACAGTGAGGGACGTGGGGTATATTAGAGTGTTACAGTGAGGGGTGTGGGGTATATCAGTGTGTTACAGTGAGGGATGTGTGGTATATCCGTGTGTTACAGTGAGGGACGATGGGTATATTAGAGTGTTACAGTGAGAGGTGTGGGGTATATCAGTGTGTTCCTGTCAGGGGTGTGGGGTATATAAGTGTGTTACAGTGAGGGGTGTGGGGTATATCAGTGTGCTTCAGTGAGGGGTGTGGGGTATATCAGTGTGTTACAGTGAGGGGTGTGGGGTGTATCAGTGTGTTATAGTGAGGGGTGTGGGGGTGTATCAGTGTGTTATAGTGAGGGGTGTGGGGTATATCAGTGTGTTACTGTGGGGGGAGTGGGGTGTATCAGTGTGTAACAGGGAGGGGTGTGGGGTATATCAGTGTGTTACTGTGAGGGGTGTGGGGTATATCAGTGTGTTACAGTGAGGGGTGTGGGGTGTATCAGTGTGTTACAGTGAGGGTTGTGGGGTATATCAGTGTGTTACTGTGAGGGGTGTGGGATATATCAGTGTGTTACAGTGAGGGGTGTGGGGTGTATCAGTGTGTTACAGTGAGGGGTGTGGGGTGTACCTGTGTTACAGTGAGGGGTGTGGGGTATATCAGTGTGTTACTGTGAGGGGTGTGGGGTATATCAGTGTGTCACAGTGAGGGGTGTGGGGTGTATCAGTATGATACAGTGAGGGGTGTGGGGTGTATCAGTGTGTTACAGTGAGGGGTGTGGGGTATATCAGTGTGTTACAGTGAGGGGTGTGGGGTATATCAGTATGATACAGTGAGGGGTGTGGGGTATATCAGTGTGTTACTGTGAGGGGTGTGGGGTATATCAGTGTGTTACAGTGAGGGGTGTGGGGTGTATCAGTATGATACAGTGAGGGGTGTGGGGTATATCAGTGTGTTACTGTGAGGGGTGTGGGGTATATCAGTGTGTTACAGTGAGGGGTGTGGGATATATCAGTGTGTTACAGTGAGGGGTATGGGGTGTATCAGTGTGTCACAGTGAGGGGTTTGGGGTATATCAGTGTGTTACAGTGAGGGGTGTGGGGTATATCAGTGTGTTACAGTGAGGGGTGTGGGGTATATCAGTGTGTTATAGTGAGGGGTGTGGGATATATCAGTGTGTTACAGTGAGGGGTGTGGGGTATATCAGTGTGTTACAGTGATGGGTGTGGGGTATATCAGTGTGTTACAGTGAGGGGTGTGGGGTATATCAGTGTGTTACAGTGATGGGTGTGGGGTATATCAGTGTGTTACAGTGAGGGGTGTGGGGTGTATCAGTGTGTTACAGTGAGGGGTGTGGGATATATCAGTGTGTTACAGTGAGGGGTGTGGGATATATCAGTGTGTTACAGTGAGGGGTGTGGGGTGTATCAGTGTGTTACAGTGAGGGGTGTGGGATATATCAGTGTGTTACAGTGATGGGTGTGGGGTATATCAGTGTGTTACAGTGAGGGGTGTGGGGTGTATCAGTGTGTTACAGTGAGGGGTGTGGGATATATCAGTGTGTTACAGTGAGGGGTGTGGGGTATATCTGTGTGTTACAGTGAGGTGTGTGGGGTGTATCAGTGTGTTACAGTGATGGGTGTGGGGTATATCAGTGTGTTATAGTGAGGGGTGTGGGATATATCAGTGTGTTACAGTGAGGGGTGTGGGGTGTATCAGTGTGTTACAGTGAGGGGTGTGGGGTGTATCAGTGTGTTACAGTGAGGGGTGTGGGATATATCAGTGTGTTACAGTGAGGGGTGTGGGGTATATCAGTGTGTTATAGTGAGGGGTGTGGGATATATCAGTGTGTTACAGTGAGGGGTGTGGGGTATATCAGTGTGTTACAGTGATGGGTGTGGGGTATATCAGTGTGTTACAGTGAGGGGTGTGGGGTATATCAGTGTGTTATAGTGAGGGGTGTGGGATATATCAGTGTGTTCCAGTGAGGGGTGTGGGGTATATCAGTGTGTTACAGTGAGGGGTGTGGGGTGTATCAGTGTGTTACAGTGAGGGGTGTGGGGTATATCAGTGTGTCACAGTGAGGGGTATGGGGTGTATCAGTGTGTTACAGTGAGGGGTGTGGGGTATATCAGTGTGTTACAGTGAGGGGTGTGGGATATATCAGTGTGTTACAGTGAGGGGTGTGGGGTGTATCAGTATGATACAGTGAGGGGTGTGGGGTGTATCAGTATGATACAGTGAGGGGTGTGGGGTATATCAGTATGATACAGTGAGGGGTGTGGGGTGTATCAGTGTGTTACAGTGAGGGGTGTGGGGTGTATCAGTGACTTACAGTGAGGGGTGTGGGGTGTATCAGTGTGTTACAGTGAGGGGTGTGGGTTGTATCAGTGTGTTACAGTGAGGGATGTGGGGTGTATCAGTGTGTTACAGTGAGTGGTGTGGGGTGTATCAGTGTGTTACAGTGAGGGGTGTGGGTTGTATCAGTGTGTTACAGTGAGGGATGTGGGGTGTATCAGTGTGTTACAGTGAGGGGAGTGGGGTGTATCAGTGTGTTACAGTGAGGGGTGTGCGGTATATCAGTGTGTTACAGTGAGGGGTGTGGGGTATATCAGTGTGTTACAGTGAGGGGTGTGGGGTGTATCAGTGTGTTACAGTGAGGGGTGTGGGGTGTACCTGTGTTACAGTGAGGGGTGTGGGCTATATCAGTGTGTTACAGTGAGGGGTGTGGGGTATATCAGTGTGTGACAGTGAGGGGTGTGGGGTGTATCAGTGTGTTACAGTGAGGGGTGTGGGTTGTATCAGTGTGTTACAGTGAGGGGTGTGGGGTGTATCAGTGTGTTACAGTGAGGGGAGTGGGGTGTATCAGTGTGTTACAGTGAGGGGTGTGCGGTATATCAGTGTGTTACAGTGAGGGGTGTGGGGTGTAACACTGTGTTACAGTGAGTGGTGGGGGGTGTATCATTGTGTTACAGTGAGGAGTGTGGGGTATTACAGTGTGTTACAGTGAGGGGTGTGGGGTCTATCAGTGTGTTTCAGTGAGGGGTGTGGGGTATATCAGTGTGTTACAGTGAGGGGTGTGGGGTATATCAGTGTGTTACAGTGAGGGGTGTGGGGTATATCAGTGTGTTACAGTGAGGGGTGTGGGGTATATCAGTGTGTTACAGTGAGGGGTGTGGGGTGTATCAGTGTGTGACAGTGAGGGGTGTGGGGTGAATCAGTGTGTTACAGTGAGGGGTGTGGGGTGAATCAGTGTGTTACCGTGAGGGGTGTGGGGTATATCAGTGTGTTACAGTGAGGGGTGTGGGGTATATCAGTGTGTTACAGTGATGGTGGTGGGGTGTATCAGTGTGTTACAGTGAGGGGTGTGGGGTGTATCAGTGTGTTACAGTGAGGGGTGTGGGGTATATCAGTGTGTTACAGTGAGGGGTGTGGGGTATATCAGTGTGTTACTGTGAGGAGTGTGGGGTGTATCAGTGTGTTACAGTGAGGGGTGTGGGGTATATCAGTGTGTTACCGTCAGGGGTGTGGGGCATATCAGTGTGTTACAGTGAGGGGTTTGGGGTATATCAGTGTGTTACAGTGAGGGGTGCGGGGTATATCAGTGTGTTACAGTGAGTGTTGTGGGGTGTATCAGTGTGTTACAGTGAGGGGTGTGGGGTATGTCAGTGTGTTACAGTGAGGGGTGTGGGGTGTTTCAGTGTGTTACAGTGAGGGGTGTGCGGTATATCAGTGTGTTACAGTGAGGGGCGTGGGGTGTATCAGTGTGTTACAGTGAGGGGTGTGGGGTATATCAGTGTGTTACAGTGAGGGTTGTGGGGTGTATCAGTGTGTTACAGTGAGGGGTGTGGGGTTTATCAGTGTGTTACAGTGAGGGGTGTGGGGTATATCAGTGTGTTACAGTGAGGGGTGTGGGTTGTATCAGTGTGTTACAGTGAGGGGTGTGGGGTGTATCAGTGTGTTACAGTGAGGGGAGTGGGGTGTATCAGTGTGTTACAGTGAGGGGTGTGCGGTATATCAGTGTGTTACAGTGAGGGGTGTGGGGTGTAACACTGTGTTACAGTGAGTGGTGGGGGGTGTATCATTGTGTTACAGTGAGGGGTGTGGGGTATTACAGTGTGTTACAGTGAGGGGTGTGGGGTCTATCAGTGTGTTTCAGTGAGTGGTGTGGGGTATATCAGTGTGTTACAGTGAGGGGTGTGGGGTGTATCAGTGTGTGACAGTGAGGGGTGTGGGGTGAATCAGTGTGTTACCGTGAGGGGTGTGGGGTGAATCAGTGTGTTACCGTGAGGGGTGTGGGGTATATCAGTGTGTTACAGTGAGGGGTGTGGGGTATATCAGTGTGTTACAGTGATGTTGGTGGGGTGTATCAGTGTGTTACAGTGAGGGGTGTGGGGTGTATCAGTGTGTTACAGTGAGGGGTGTGGGGTATATCAGTGTGTTACAGTGAGGGGTGTGGGGTATATCAGTGTGTTACTGTGAGGAGTGTGGGGTGTATCAGTGTGTTACAGTGAGGGGTGTGGGGTATATCAGTGTGTTACCGTCAGGGGTGTGGGGCATATCAGTGTGTTACAGTGAGGGGTTTGGGATATATCAGTGTGTTACAGTGAGGGGTGTGGGGTATATCAGTGTGTTACAGTGAGGGGTGTGGGGTGTATCAGTGTGTTACAGTGAGGGGTGTGGGGTATATCAGTGTGTTACAGTGAGGGGTGTGGGGTGTATCAGTGTGTTACAGTGAGGGGTGTGGGGTATGTCAGTGTGTTACAGTGAGGGGTGTGGGGTGTTTCAGTGTGTTACAGTGAGGGGTGTGCGGTATATCAGTGTGTTACAGTGAGGGGCGTGGGGTGTATCAGTGTGTTACAGTGAGGGGTGTGGGGTATATCAGTGTGTTACAGTGAGGGTTGTGGGGTGTATCAGTGTGTTACAGTGAGGGGTGTGGGGTTTATCAGTGTGTTACAGTGAGGGGTGTGGGGTATATCAGTGTGTTACAGTGAGGGGTGTAAGGTGTATCAGTGTGTTACAGTGAGGGGTGTCGGGTGTATCAGTGTGTTACAGTGAGGGGTGTAAGGTGTATCAGTGTGTTACAGTGAGGGGTGTGGGGTGTATAGGTGTGTTACAGTGAGGGGTGTGGGGTGTATCAGAGTGTTACAGTGAGGGGTGTGGGGTATATCAGTGTGTTACAGTGAGGGGTGTGGGGTGTATCAGTGTGTCACAGTGAGGGGTGTGGGGTATATCAGTGTGTTACAGTGAGTGGTGTGGGGTATATCAGTGTGTTACAGTGAGGGGTGTGGTGAGTATCAGTGTGTTACTGTGAGGGATGTGTGGTGTATCAGTGTTACAGTGATGAGAGTGGGGTGTATCAGTGGTTTCTCTGAGGGGTGTCGGGTGTATCAGTGTGTTTCAGTGAGGGGTGTGGGGTATATCAGTGTGTTACAGTGAGGGGTGTGAGGTGTAACAGCGTGTTACAGTGAGAGGTGTGGGGTATGTCAGTGTGTTACAGTGAGGGGTGTGGGATGTATCAGTGTGTTACAGTTCGGGGTGTGGGGTGTATCAGAGTGTTACAGTGAGGGGTGTGGGGTATATCAGTGTGTTACAGTGAGGGGTGTGGGGTATATCAGTGTGTTACAGTGAGGGGTGTGGGGTGTATCAGTGTGTTACAGTGAGGGGTGTGGGGTATATCAGTGTGTTAGAGTGAGGGGTGTGGGGTCTATCAGTGTGTTACAGTGAGGGATGTGGGATGTATCAGTGTGTTACAGTGAGGGGTGTGGGGTGTATCAGTGTGTTACCGTGAGGGGTGTGGGGTATATCAGTGTGTTACAGTGATGGGTGTGGTGTGTATCAGTGTGTAACAGTGAGGGGTGTGGGGTATATCAGTGTGTTACAGTGAGGGGTGTGGGATGTATCAGTGTGTTACAGTGAGGGGTGTGGGGTGTATCAGTGTGTTACCGTGAGGGGTGTGGGGTATATCAGTGTGTTACAGTGATGGGTGTGGTGTGTATCAGTGTGTAACAGTGAGGGGTGTGGGGTATATCAGTGTGTTACAGTGAGGGGTGTGGGGTATATCAGTGTGTTACAGTGAGGGGTGTGGGGTATATCAGTGTGTTACAGTGAGGGTGTGGGGTGTATCAGTGTGTTACAGTGAGGGGTGTGGTGTGTATCAGTGTGTTACAGTGAGGGGTGTGGGGTATATCAGTGATAAACAGTGAGGGGTGTGGGATATATCAGTGTGTTACAGTAAGGGGTGTGGGGTATATCAGTGTGTTACAGTGAGGGGTGTGGGGTATATCAGTGTGTTACAGTGAGGGGTGTGGGGTATATCAGTGTGTTACAGTGAGGGGTGTGGGGTATATCAGTGTGTTCCAGTGAGGGCTGTGGGGTATATCAGTGTGTTACAGTGAGGGGTGTGGGGTATATCAGTGTGTTACAGTGAGGGGTGTGGGGTATATCAGTGTGTTTCAGTGAGGGGTGTGGGGTGTATCAGTGTGATACAGTGAGGGGTGTGGGGTGTATCAGTACGATACTGTGAGGGGTGTGGGGTGTATCAGTGTGTTACAGTGAGGGGTGTGGGGTGTATCAGAGCGATACTGTGAGGGGAGTGGGGTGTATCACTGTGTCACAGTGAGGGACGTGGGGTATATTAGAGTGTTACAGTGAGGGGTGTGGGGTATATCAGTGTGTTAAAGTGAGGGGTGTGGGGTATATCAGTGTGTTACAGTGAGGGGTGTGGGGTATCTCAGTGTGTTACAGTGAGGGGTGTGGGGTTGTATCAGTGTGTTACAGTGAGGGGTGTGGGGTTGTATCAGTGTGTTACAGAGAGAGGTGTTAGGTGTATCTATGTCACAGTTAGGTGTGTGGGGTGAGTCAGTGTTTTCCAGTGAGGGGTGTGGGGTGTATCAGTGCGATACTGTGAGGGGAGTGGGGTGTATCAGTGTTTCACAGTGAGGGGTGTGGGGTATATCAGTGTGTTACAGTGAGGGTTGTGGGGTGTATCAGTGTGTTACAGTGAGGGGTGTGGGGTTTATCAGTGTGTTACAGTGAGGGGTGTGGGGTATATCAGTGTGTTACAGTGAGGGGTGTGGGGTGTATCAGTGTGTTACAGTGAGGGGTGCGGGGTGTATCAGTGTGTGACAGTGAGGGTGTGGCGTGTATCGGTGTGTTACAGTGAGGGTTGTGGGGTATATCAGTGTGTTACAGGGAGGGGTGTGGGGTTTATCAGTGTGTTACAGTGAGGGGTGTGGGGTATATCAGTGTGTTACAGTGAGGGGTGTGGGGTGTATCAGTGTGTTACAGTGAGGGGTGCGGGGTGTATCAGTGTGTGACAGTGAGGGGTGTGGCGTGTATCGGTGTGTTACAGTGAGGGGTGTGGGGTATATCAGTGTGTTATAGTGAGGGGTGTGGGGTATATCAGTGTGTTACAGGGAGGGGTGTGGGGTGTATCAGAGTGTTACAGTGAGGGGTGTGGGATATATCAGTGTGTTACAGTGAGGGGTGTGGGGTGTATCAGTGTGTTACAGTGAGGGGTGTGGGGTATATCAATGTGTTACAGTGAGGGGTGTGGGGCATATAAGTGTGCTACAGTGAGGGGTGTGGGGTGTATCAGTGTGTTACAGTGAGGGGTGTGGGGTGTATCAGTGTGTCACAGAGAGGGGTGTGGTGTGTATCTGTATGTTTCAGTGAGGGGTTTGGGGTGTATCAGTGTGTTACAATGAGGGGTGTGGGGTATATCAGTGTGTTACAGTGAGGGGTGTGGGGTATATCAATGTGTTACAATGAGGGGTGTGGGGTATATCAGTGTGTTACAGAGTGGTGTGTGGGGTGTATCAGTGTGTTACAGTGAGGGGTGTGGGGTTGTATCAGTGTGTTACAGAGAGGGGTGTTACGTGTATCTGTGTCACAGTTAGGTGTGTGGGGTGAGTCAGTGTTTTACAGTGAGGGGTGTGGTGTGTTTCAGTGTGTTACAGTGAGGGGTGTGGGGTGTAGCAGTGTGTTACAGTGAGGGGTGTGGGGTGTATCAGTGTGTTACAGTGAGGGGTGTGGTGTGTTTCAGTGTGTTACAGTGAGGGGTGTGGGGTATATCAGTGTGTTACAGTGAGGGGTGTGGGGTATATCAGTGTGTCACAGTGAGGGGTGTGGTGTGTTTCAGTGTGTTACAGTGAGGGGTGTGGGGTGTAGCAGTGTGTTACAGTGAGAGGTGTGGGGTGTATCAGTGTGTCACAGTGAGGGGTGTGGGGTATATCAGTGTGTTACAGTGAGGGGTGTGGGGTATATCAGTGTGTTACAGTGAGGGGTGTGGGGAGTATCAGTGTGTTACTGTGAGGGATGTGTGGTGTATCAGTGTGTTACAGTGAGGGGTGTGGGGTATATCAGTGTATTACAGTGAGGGGTGTGGGGTGTATCAGTGTGTTACAGTGAGGGGTGTGGGGTGTATCAGTGTGTTACAGTGAGGGGTGTGGGATGTATCAGTGTGTTACAGTTCGGGGTGTGGGGTGTATCAGAGTGTTACAGTGAGGGTTGTGGGGTATATCAGTGTGTTACAGTGAGGGGTGTGGGGTATATCAGTGTGTTACAGTGAGGGGTGTGGGGTCTATCAGTGTGTTACAGTGAGGGGTGTGGGGTATATCAGTGTGTTAGAGTGAGGGGTGTGGGGTCTATCAGTGTGTTACAGTGAGGGATGTGGGATGTATCAGTGTGTTACAGTTCGGGGTGTGGGGTGTATCAGAGTGTTACAGTGAGGGTTGTGGGGTATATCAGTGTGTTACAGTGAGGGGTGTGGAGTGTATCAGTGTGTTTCAGTGAGGGGTGTGGGGTATATCAGTGTGTTACAGTGAGGGGTGTGGGGTGTAACAGCGTGTTACAGTGAGAGGTGTGGGGTATATCGCTGTGTTACAGTGAGTGGTGTGGGGTGTATCAGTGTGTTACAGTGAGGGGTGTGGGGTATATCAGTGTGTTACAGTGAGGGGTGTGGGGTATGTCAGTGTGTTACAGTGAGGGGTGTGGGATGTATCAGTGTGTTACAGTTCGGGGTGTGGGGTGTATCAGAGTGTTACAGTGAGGGGTGTGGGGTATATCAGTGTGTTACAGTGAGGGGTGTGGGGTCTATCAGTGTGTTACAGTGAGGTGTGTGGGGTATATCAGTGTGTTACAGTGAGGGGTGTGGGGTCTATCAGTGTGTTACAGTGAGGGGTGTGGGGTATATCAGTGTGTTAGAGTGAGGGGTGTGGGGTCTATCAGTGTGTTACAGTGAGGGATGTGGGATGTATCAGTGTGTTACAGTTCGGGGTGTGGGGTGTATCAGAGTGTTACAGTGAGGGTTGTGGGGTATATCAGTGTGTTACAGTGAGGGGTGTGAGGTATATCAGTGTGTTCCAGTGAGGGGTGTGGGATGTATCAGTGTGTTACAGTGAGGTGTGTGGGGTGTATCAGTGTGTTACCGTGAGGGGTGTGGGGTATATCAGTGTGTTACAGTGATGGGTGTGGTGTGTATCAGTGTGTAACAGTGAGGGGTGTGGGGTATATCAGTGTGTTACAGTGAGGGGTGTGGGGTATATCAGTGTGTCACAGTGAGGGGTGTGGGGTATATCAGTGTGTTACAGTGAGGGGTGTGGGGTATATCAGTGTGTTACAGTGAGGGGTGTGGGGTATATCAGTGTGTTACAGTGAGGGTGTGGGGTATATCAGTGTGTTACAGTGAGGGGTGTGGTGTGTATCAGTGTGTTACAGTGAGGGGTGTGGGGTATATCAGTGATAAACAGTGAGGGGTGTGGGATATATCAGTGTGTTACAGTAAGGGGTGTGGGGTATATCAGTGTGTTACAGTGAGGGGTGTGGGGTATATCAGTGTGTTACAGTGAGGGGTGTGGGGTGTATCAGTGTGTAACAGTGAGGGGTGTGGGGTATATCAGTGTGTTCCAGTGAGGGGTGTGGGGTATATCAGTGTGTTACAGTGAGGGGTGTGGGGTATATCAGTGTGTTACAGTGAGGGGTGTGGGGTATATCAGTGTGTTTCAGTGAGGGGTGTGGGGTGTATCAGTGTGTTACAGTGAGGGGTGTGGGGTGTATCAGTGTGATACAGTGAGGGGTGAGGGGTGTATCAGTACGATACTGTGAGGGGTATGTGGTGTATCAGTGTGTTACAGTGAGGGGTGTGGGGTGTATCAGTGCGATACTGTGAGGGGACTGTGGTGTATCACTGTGTCACAGTGAGGGACGTGGGGTATATTAGAGTGTTACAGTGAGGGGTGTGGGGTATATCAGTGTGTTAAAGTGAGGGGTGTGGGGTATATCAGTGTGTTACAGTGAGGGGTGTGGGGTATATCAGTGTGTTACAGTGAGGGGTGTGGGGTATATCAGTGTGTTACAGTGAGGGGTGTGGGGTATATCAGTGTGTTACAGTGAGGGGTGTGGCGTGTGTCGATGTGTTACAGTGAGGGGTGTGGGGTATATCAGTGTGTTTCAGTGAGGGGTGTGGGGTATATCAGTGTGTTACAGTGAGGGGTGTGGGGTATATCAGTGTGTTACAGTGAGGGGTGTGGGCTATATCAGTGTGTTACAGTGAGGGGTGTGGGGTATATCAGTGTGTTACAGTGAGGGGTGTGGGGTTGTATCAGTGTGTTACAGAGAGAGGTGTAAGGTGTATCTGTGTCACAGTTAGGTGTGTGGGGTGAGTCAGTGTTTTCCAGTGAGGGGTGTGGGGTGTATCAGTGCGATACTGTGAGGGGAGTGGGGTGTATCAGTGTGTCACAGTGAGGGACGTGGGGTATATTAGAGTGTTACAGTGAGGGGTGTGGGGTATATCAGTGTGTTACAGTGAGGGGTGTGGGTTATATCAGTGTGTTACAGTGAGGGGTGTGCGGTATATCAGTGTGTTACAGTGAGGGGTGTGGGGTGTATCAGTGTGTTACAGTGAGGGGTGTGGGGTATATCAGTGTGTTACAGTGAGGGTTGTGGGGTGTATCAGTGTGTTACAGTGAGGGGTGTGGGGTTTATCAGTGTGTTACAGTGAGGGGTGTGGGGTATATCAGTGTGTTACAGTGAGGGGTGTGGGGTGTATCAGTGTGTTACAGTGAGGGGTGCGGGGTGTATCAGTGTGTGACAGTGAGGGGTGTGGCGTGTATCGGTGTGTTACAGTGAGGGTTGTGGGGTGTATCAGTGTGTTACAGTGAGGGGTGTGGGGTATATCAGTGTGTTACAGTGAGGGGTGTGGGGCATATAAGTGTGCTACAGTGAGGGGTGTGGGGTGTATCAGTGTGTCAGAGAGAGGGGTGTGGGATGTATCAGTGTGTTACAGTGAGGGGTGTGGGGTGTATCAGTGTGTTACCGTGAGGGGTGTGGGGTATATCAGTGTGTTACAGTGAGGGGTGTGGGGTATATCAGTGTGTTACAGTGAGGGGTGTGGGATATATCAGTGTGTTACAGTGAGGGGTGTGGGGTATATCAGTGTGTTACAGTGAGAGGTGTGGGGTATATCAGTGTGTTACAGTGAGGGGTGTGGGGTGTATCAGTGTGTTACAGTGAGGGGTGTGGGGTATATCAGTGTGTTACAGTGAGGGGCGTGGGGTAGATCAGTGTGATACAGAGAGCGGTATGGGGTATATCAGTGTGTTACAGTGAGGGGTGTGGGGTATATCAGTGTGTGACAGTGAGTGGTGTGGGGTATATCAGTGTGTTACTGTGAGGGGTGTGGGGTATATCAGTGTGTTACAGTGAGGGGTGTGGGGTGTATCAGTGTGTTACAGTGAGTGGTGTGGGGTATATCAGTGTGTTACAGTGAGGGGTGTGGGGAGTATCAGTGTGTTACTGTGAGGGATGTGTGGTGTATCAGTGTTACAGTGATGGGAGTGGGGTGTATCAGTGGTTTCTCTGAGGGGTGTCGGGTGTATCAGTGTGTTACAGTGAGGGGTGTGGAGTGTATCAGTGTGTTTCAGTGAGGGGTGTGGGGTATATCAGTGTGTAACAGTGAGGGGTGTGGGGTGTAACAGCGTGTTACATTAAGAGGTGTTGGGTATATCGCTGTGTTACAGTGAGTGGTGTGGGGTGTATCAGTGTGTTACAGTGAGGGGTGTGGGGTATATCAGTGTGTTACAGTGAGGGGTGTGGGGTATGTCAGTGTGTTACAGTGAGGGGTGTGGGATGTATCAGTGTGTTACAGTTCAGGGTGTGGGGTGTATCAGAGTGTTACAGTGAGGGGTGTGGGGTATATCAGTGTGTTACAGTGAGGGGTGTGGAGTATATCAGTGTGTTACAGTGAGGGGTGTGGGGTCTATCAGTGTGTTACAGTGAGGGGTGTGGGGTATATCAGTGTGTTAGAGTGAGGGGTGTGGGGTCTATCAGTGTGTTACAGTGATGGATGTGGGGCATATCATAGTGTTACAGTGAGGGGTGTGAGGTATATCAGTGTGTTACAGTGAGGGGTGTGGGATGTATCAGTGTGTTACAGTGAGGGGTGTGGGGTGTATCAGTGTGTTACCGTGAGGGGTGTGGGGTATATCAGTGTGTTACAGTGAGGGGTGTGGGGTATATCAGTGTGTTACAGTGAGGGGTGTGGGGTATATCAGTGTGTTACAGTGAGGGGTGTGGGGTATATCAGTGTGTTACAGTGAGGGGTGTGCGGTGTATCAGTGTGTTACAGTGAGGGGTGTGGGGTGTATCAGTGTGTTACAGTGAGGGGTGTGGGGTATATCAGTGTGTTACAGTGAGGGGCGTGGGGTAGATCAGTGTGATACAGAGAGCGGTATGGGGTATATCAGTGTGTTACAGTGAGGGGTGTGGGGTATATCAGTGTGTTACAGTGATGGGTGTGGTGTGTATCAGTGTGTAACAGTGAGGGGTGTGGGGTATATCAGTGTGTTACAGTGAGGGGTGTGGGGTATATCAGTGTGTGACAGTGAGGGGTGTGGGGTGTATCAGTGTGTTACAGTGAGGGGTGTGGGGTATATCAGTGTGTTCCAGTGAGGGGTGTGGGGTGTATCAGTGTGTTACTGTGAGGGGTGTGGGGTATATCAGTGTGTTCCAGTGAGGGGTGTGGGGTGTTTCAGTGTGTTACTGTGAGGGGTGTGGGGTGTATCAGTGTGTTACAGTGAGGGGTGTGGGGTGTTTCAGTGTGTTACAGTGAGGGGTGTGGGGTATATCAGTGTGTTACAGTGTGGGGTGTGCGGTATCTCCGTATGTTTCAGTGAGGGGTGTGGGGTGTATCAGTGTGTTACAGTGAGGGGTGTGGGGTATATCAGTGTGTTACAGTGAGGGGTGTGGGGAATATCAGTGTGTTACAGTGAGGGGTGTGTGTGATATCAGGGTGTTACAGTGAGGGGTGTGGGGTATATCAGTGTGTTACAGTGAGGGGTGTGGGATGTATCAGTGTGTTACAGTGAGGGGTGTGGGGTGTATCAGTGTGTTACAGTGAGGGGTGTGGGTTGTATCAGTGTATTACAGTGAGGGGTGTGGAGTATATCTGTGTGTTTCAGTGAGGGGTGTGGGGAATATCAGTGTGTTACAGTGAGGGGTGTGGGGTATGTCAGTGTGTTACAGTGAGGGGTGTGGGGTAATTGAGTGTGTTACAGTGAGGGGTGTGGGGTATATCAGGGTGTTACAGTGAGGGGTGTGGGGTATATCAGTGTGTTACAGTGAGGGGTGTGGGGAATATCAGTGTGTTACAGTGAGGGGTGTGGGGTATATCAGGGTGTTACAGTGAGGGGTGTGGGGTATATCACTGTGTTACAGTGAGGAGTGTGGGGTATGTCAGTGTGTTACAGTGAGGGGTGTGGAGTATATCAGTGTGTTACAGTGAGGGGTGTGGGGATGTATCAGTGTGTTACAGTGAGGGGTGTGGGGTATATCAATGTGTTACTGTGAGGGGTGTGGGTTGTATCAGTGTGTTACAGTGAGGGGTGTGGGGTATATCAGTGTGTTACAGTGAGGGGTGTGGGGTGTATCAGTGTGTTACAGTGAGGGGTGTGGGGTATATTACTGTGTTACAGTGAGGGGTGTGGGGTATATCAGTGTGTTACAGTGAGGGGTGTGGGGTATATCAGTGTGTTACAGTGAGGGGTGTGGGATATATCAGTGTGTTACAGTGAGGGGTGTGGGGTCTATCAGTGTGTTACAGTGGGGGGTGTGGGGTATTACAGTGTGTTACAGTGAGGGGTGTGGGGTCTATCAGTGTGTGACAGTGAGGGGTGTGGGGTGTATCAGTGTGTTACAGTGAGGGGTATGGGGTGTATCAGTGTGTTACAGTGAGGGGTGTGGGGTGTATCAGTGTGTTACAGTGAGGGGTATGGGGTGTATCAGTGTGTTACAGTGAGGGGTGTGGGGTGTATCAGTGTGTTACAGTGAGGGGTGTGGGGTATATCAGTGTGTTACAGTGAGGGGTGTGGGGTATATCAGTGTGTGACAGTGAGGGGTGTGGGGTTGTATCAGTGTGTGACAGTGAGGGGTGTGGGGTATATCAGGGTGTTACAGTGAGGGGTGTGGGGTATATCACTGTGTTACAGTGAGGAGTGTGGGGTATGTCAGTGTGTTACAGTGAGGGGTGTGGGGTATATCAGTGTGTTACAGTGAGGGGTGTGGGGTATATCAGTGTGTTACAGTGAGGGGTGTGGGGATGTATCAGTGTGTTACAGTGAGGGGTGTGGGGTATATCAATGTGTTACAGTGAGGGGTGTGGGTTGTATCAGTGTGTTACAGTGAGGGGTGTGGGGCATATCAGTGTGTTACAGTGAGGGGTGTGGGGTATATTACTGTGTTACAGTGAGGGGTGTGGGGTATATCAGTGTGTTACAGTGAGGGGTGTGGGGTATATTACTGTGTTACAGTGAGGGGTGTGGGGTATATCAGTGTGTTACAGTGAGGGGTGTGGGGTATATCAGTGTGTTACAGTGAGGGGTGTGGGATATATCAGTGTGTTACAGTGAGGGGTGTGGGGTCTATCAGTGTGTTACAGTGGGGGGTGTGGGGTATTACAGTGTGTTACAGTGAGGGGTGTGGGGTCTATCAGTGTGTGACAGTGAGGGGTGTGGGGTGTATCAGTGTGTTACAGTGAGGGGTGTGGGGTGTAACAGTGTGTTACAGTGAGGGGTGTGGGGTATATCAGTGTGTTACAGTGAGGGGTGTGGGGTATATCAGTGTGTTACAGTGAGGGGTGTGGGGTGTATCAGTGTGTTACAGTGAGGGGTATGGGGTGTATCAGTGTGTTACAGTGAGGGGTGTGGGGTGTATCAGTGTGTTACAGTGAGGGGTATGGGGTGTATCAGTGTGTTACAGTGAGGGGTGTGGGGTGTATCAGTGTGTTACAGTGAGGGGTGTGGGGTATATCAGTGTGTTACAGTGAGGGGTGTGGGGTATATCAGTGTGTGACAGTGCGGGGTGTGGGGTTGTATCAGTGTGTTACTGTGAGGTGTGTGGGGTGTATCAGTGTGTTACTGTGAGGGGTGTGGGGTGTGTCAGTGTGTCACAGTGAGGGGTGTGGGGTATATCAGTGTGTTACAGTGAGGGGTGTGGGGTATATCAGTGTGTGACAGTGAGGGGTGTGGGGTGTATCAGTGTGTTACAGTGATGGGGTGTGGGGTGTATCCGTGTGTTACTGTGAGGGGTGTGGGGTGTATCAGTGTGTTACAGTGAGGGGTGTGGGGTGTGTCAGTGTGTCACAGTGAGGGGTGTGGGGTATATCAGTGTGTTACAGTGAGGGGTGTGGGTTATATCAGTGTGTTACAGTGAGGGGTGTGGGGTATATCAGTGTGTTACAATGAAGGATGTGGGGTGTATCAGACTGTTACATTGAGGGGTGTGGGGTGTATCAGTGTGTGACAGTGAGGGGTGTGGGGTGTTTCAGTGTGTTGCAGTGAGGGGTGTGGGGTATATCAGAGTGTTACAGTGAGGGGTGTGGGGTATATCAGTGTGTTACAGTGAGGGGTGTGGGTTATATCAGTGTGTTACAGTGAGGGGTGTGGGGTATATCAGTGTGTTACAATGAAGGATGTGGGGTGTATCAGACTGTTACATTGAGGGGTGTGGGGTGTATCAGTGTGTGACAGTGAGGGGTGTGGGGTGTTTCAGTGTGTTGCAGTGAGGGGTGTGGAGTATATCAGTATGTTACAGTGAGAGGTGGGGGGTGTATCAGTGTGTTACAGTGAGTGGTGTGGGGTATATCAGTGTGTTACAGTGTGGGGTGTGGGGTGTATCAGTGTGTTACAGTGAGGGGTGTGGGGTGTATCAGTGTGTTACAGTGAGGGGTGTGGGGTATATCAGTGTGTTCCAGTGAGGGGTGTGGGGTGTATCAGTGTGTTACTGTGAGGGGTGTGGGGTATATCAGTGTGTTCCAGTGAGGGGTGTGGGGTGTTTCAGTGTGTTACTGTGAGGGGTGTGGGGTGTATCAGTGTGTTACAGTGAGGGGTGTGGGGTGTTTCAGTGTTTTACAGTGAGGGGTGTGGGGTATATCAGTGTGTTACAGTGAGGGGTGTGGGGTGTTTCAGTGTGTTACTGTGAGGGGTGTGGGGTATATCAGTGTGTTCCAGTGAGGGGTGTGGGGTGTTTCAGTGTGTTACTGTGAGGGGTGTGGGGTGTATCAGTGTGTTACTGTGAGGGGTGTGGGGTATATCAGTGTGTTCCAGTGAGGGGTGTGGGGTGTTTCAGTGTGTTACTGTGAGGGGTGTGGGGTGTATCAGTGTGTTACAGTGAGGGGTGTGGGGTATATCAGTGTGTTACAGTGTGGGGTGTGGGGTATCTCCGTATGTTTCAGTGAGGGGTGTGGGGTGTATCAGTGTGTTACAGTGAGGGGTGTGGGGTATATCAGTGTGTTACAGTGAGGGGTGTGGGGAATATCAGTGTGTTACAGTGAGGGGTGTGTGTGATATCAGGGTGTTACAGTGAGGGGTGTGGGGTATATCAGTGTGTTACAGTGAGGGGTGTGGGATGTATCAGTGTGTTACAGTGAGGGGTGTGGGGTGTATCAGTGTGTTACAGTGAGGGGTGTGGGTTGTATCAGTGTATTACAGTGAGGGGTGTGGAGTATATCTGTGTGTTTCAGTGAGGGGTGTGGGGAATATCAGTGTGTTACAGTGAGGGGTGTGGGGTATGTCAGTGTGTTACAGTGAGGGGTGTGGGGTAATTGAGTGTGTTACAGTGAGGGGTGTGGGGTATATCAGGGTGTTACAGTGAGGGGTGTGGGGTATATCAGTGTGTTACAGTGAGGGGTGTGGGGAATATCAGTGTGTTACAGTGAGGGGTGTGGGGTATATCAGGGTGTTACAGTGAGGGGTGTGGGGTATATCACTGTGTTACAGTGAGGAGTGTGGGGTATGTCAGTGTGTTACAGTGAGGGGTGTGGAGTATATCAGTGTGTTACAGTGAGGGGTGTGGGGATGTATCAGTGTGTTACAGTGAGGGGTGTGGGGTATATCAATGTGTTACTGTGAGGGGTGTGGGGTGTATCAGTGTGTTACAGTGAGGGGTGTGGGGTATATCAGTGTGTTACAGTGAGGGGTGTGGGGTGTATCAGTGTGTTACAGTGAGGGGTGTGGGGTATATTACTGTGTTACAGTGAGGGGTGTGGGGTATATCAGTGTGTTACAGTGAGGGGTGTGGGGTATATCAGTGTGTTACAGTGAGGGGTGTGGGATATATCAGTGTGTTACAGTGAGGGGTGTGGGGTCTATCAGTGTGTTACAGTGGGGGGTGTGGGGTATTACAGTGTGTTACAGTGAGGGGTGTGGGGTCTATCAGTGTGTGACAGTGAGGGGTGTGGGGTGTATCAGTGTGTTACAGTGAGGGGTATGGGGTGTATCAGTGTGTTACAGTGAGGGGTGTGGGGTGTATCAGTGTGTTACAGTGAGGGGTATGGGGTGTATCAGTGTGTTCCAGTGAGGGGTGTGGGGTATATCAGTGTGTGACAGTGAGGGGTGTGGGGTTGTATCAGTGTGTGACAGTGAGGGGTGTGGGGTGTATCAGTGTGTTACTGTGAGGGGTGTGGGGTGTATCAGTGTGTTACTGTGAGGGGTGTGGGGTGTATCAGTGTGTTACAGTGATGGGGTGTGGGGTGTATCAGTGTGTTACTGTGAGGGGTGTGGGGTGTATCAGTGTGTTACTGTGAGGGGTGTGGGGTGTATCAGTGTGTTACAGTGAGGGGTATGGGGTCTATCAGTGTGTGACAGTGAGGGGTGTGGGGTTGTATCAGTGTGTTACTGTGAGGTGTGTGGGGTGTATCAGTGTGTTACAGTGATGGGGTGTGGGGTGTATCAGTGTGTTACAGTGAGGGGTGTGGGGTGTATCAGTGTGTTACAGTGAGGGGTGTGGGGTCTATCAGTGTGTTACAGTGGGGGGTGTGGGGTATTACAGTGTGTTACAGTGAGGGGTGTGGGGTCTATCAGTGTGTGACAGTGAGGGGTGTGGGGTGTATCAGTGTGTTACAGTGAGGGGTATGGGGTGTATCAGTGTGTTACAGTGAGGGGTGTGGGGTGTATCAGTGTGTTACAGTGAGGGGTATGGGGTGTATCAGTGTGTTACAGTGAGGGGTGTGGGGTGTATCAGTGTGTTACAGTGAGGGGTGTGGGGTATATCAGTGTGTTACAGTGAGGGGTGTGGGGTATATCAGTGTGTGACAGTGAGGGGTGTGGGGTTGTATCAGTGTGTGACAGTGAGGGGTGTGGGGTATATCAGGGTGTTACAGTGAGGGGTGTGGGGTATATCACTGTGTTACAGTGAGGAGTGTGGGGTATGTCAGTGTGTTACAGTGAGGGGTGTGGGGTATATCAGTGTGTTACAGTGAGGGGTGTGGGGTATATCAGTGTGTTACAGTGAGGGGTGTGGGGATGTATCAGTGTGTTACAGTGAGGGGTGTGGGGTATATCAATGTGTTACAGTGAGGGGTGTGGGTTGTATCAGTGTGTTACAGTGAGGGGTGTGGGGCATATCAGTGTGTTACAGTGAGGGGTGTGGGGTATATTACTGTGTTACAGTGAGGGGTGTGGGGTATATCAGTGTGTTACAGTGAGGGGTGTGGGGTATATTACTGTGTTACAGTGAGGGGTGTGGGGTATATCAGTGTGTTACAGTGAGGGGTGTGGGGTATATCAGTGTGTTACAGTGAGGGGTGTGGGATATATCAGTGTGTTACAGTGAGGGGTGTGGGGTCTATCAGTGTGTTACAGTGGGGGGTGTGGGGTATTACAGTGTGTTACAGTGAGGGGTGTGGGGTCTATCAGTGTGTGACAGTGAGGGGTGTGGGGTGTATCAGTGTGTTACAGTGAGGGGTATGGGGTGTATCAGTGTGTTACAGTGAGGGGTGTGGGGTGTATCAGTGTGTTACAGTGAGGGGTGTGGGGTGTATCAGTGTGTTACAGTGAGGGGTATGGGGTGTATCAGTGTGTTACAGTGAGGGGTGTGGGGTGTATCAGTGTGTTACAGTGAGGGGTGTGGGGTATATCAGTGTGTTACAGTGAGGGGTGTGGGGTATATCAGTGTGTGACAGTGAGGGGTGTGGGGTTGTATCAGTGTGTTACTGTGAGGTGTGTGGGGTGTATCAGTGTGTTACAGTGAGGTGTGTGGGGTATATCAGTGTGTTACTGTGAGGGGTGTGGGGTGTATCAGTGTGTTACAGTGATGGGGTGTGGGGTGTATCCGTGTGTTACTGTGAGGGGTGTGGGGTGTATCAGTGTGTTACAGTGAGGGGTGTGGGGTGTGTCAGTGTGTCACAGTGAGGGGTGTGGGGTATATCAGTGTGTTACAGTGAGGGGTGTGGGTTATATCAGTGTGTTACAGTGAGGGGTGTGGGGTATATCAGTGTGTTACAATGAAGGATGTGGGGTGTATCAGACTGTTACATTGAGGGGTGTGGGGTGTATCAGTGTGTGACAGTGAGGGGTGTGGGGTGTTTCAGTGTGTTGCAGTGAGGGGTGTGGAGTATATCAGTATGTTACAGTGAGGGGTGTGGGTTATATCAGTGTGTTACAGTGAGGGGTGTGGGGTATATCAGTGTGTTACAATGAAGGATGTGGGGTGTATCAGACTGTTACATTGAGGGGTGTGGGGTGTATCAGTGTGTGACAGTGAGGGGTGTGGGGTGTTTCAGTGTGTTGCAGTGAGGGGTGTGGAGTATATCAGTATGTTACAGTGAGAGGTGGGGGGTGTATCAGTGTGTTACAGTGAGTGGTGTGGGGTATATCAGTGTGTTACAGTGTGGGGTGTGGGGTGTATCAGTGTGTTACAGTGAGGGGTGTGGGGTGTATCAGTGTGTTACAGTGAGGGGTGTGGGGTATATCAGTGTGTTCCAGTGAGGGGTGTGGGGTGTATCAGTGTGTTACTGTGAGGGGTGTGGGGTATATCAGTGTGTTCCAGTGAGGGGTGTGGGGTGTTTCAGTGTGTTACTGTGAGGGGTGTGGGGTGTATCAGTGTGTTACAGTGAGGGGTGTGGGGTGTTTCAGTGTTTTACAGTGAGGGGTGTGGGGTATATCAGTGTGTTACAGTGAGGGGTGTGGGGTGTTTCAGTGTGTTACTGTGAGGGGTGTGGGGTATATCAGTGTGTTCCAGTGAGGGGTGTGGGGTGTTTCAGTGTGTTACTGTGAGGGGTGTGGGGTGTATCAGTGTGTTACTGTGAGGGGTGTGGGGTATATCAGTGTGTTCCAGTGAGGGGTGTGGGGTGTTTCAGTGTGTTACTGTGAGGGGTGTGGGGTGTATCAGTGTGTTACAGTGAGGGGTGTGGGGTATATCAGTGTGTTACAGTGTGGGGTGTGGGGTATCTCCGTATGTTTCAGTGAGGGGTGTGGGGTGTATCAGTGTGTTACAGTGAGGGGTGTGGGGTATATCAGTGTGTTACAGTGAGGGGTGTGGGGAATATCAGTGTGTTACAGTGAGGGGTGTGTGTGATATCAGGGTGTTACAGTGAGGGGTGTGGGGTATATCAGTGTGTTACAGTGAGGGGTGTGGGATGTATCAGTGTGTTACAGTGAGGGGTGTGGGGTGTATCAGTGTGTTACAGTGAGGGGTGTGGGTTGTATCAGTGTATTACAGTGAGGGGTGTGGAGTATATCTGTGTGTTTCAGTGAGGGGTGTGGGGAATATCAGTGTGTTACAGTGAGGGGTGTGGGGTATGTCAGTGTGTTACAGTGAGGGGTGTGGGGTAATTGAGTGTGTTACAGTGAGGGGTGTGGGGTATATCAGGGTGTTACAGTGAGGGGTGTGGGGTATATCAGTGTGTTACAGTGAGGGGTGTGGGGAATATCAGTGTGTTACAGTGAGGGGTGTGGGGTATATCAGGGTGTTACAGTGAGGGGTGTGGGGTATATCACTGTGTTACAGTGAGGAGTGTGGGGTATGTCAGTGTGTTACAGTGAGGGGTGTGGAGTATATCAGTGTGTTACAGTGAGGGGTGTGGGGATGCATCAGTGTGTTACAGTGAGGGGTGTGGGGTATATCAATGTGTTACTGTGAGGGGTGTGGGTTGTATCAGTGTGTTACAGTGAGGGGTGTGGGGTATATCAGTGTGTTACAGTGAGGGGTGTGGGGTGTATCAGTGTGTTACAGTGAGGGGTGTGGGGTATATTACTGTGTTACAGTGAGGGGTGTGGGGTATATCAGTGTGTTACAGTGAGGGGTGTGGGGTATATCAGTGTGTTACAGTGAGGGGTGTGGGATATATCAGTGTGTTACAGTGAGGGGTGTGGGGTCTATCAGTGTGTTACAGTGGGGGGTGTGGGGTATTACAGTGTGTTACAGTGAGGGGTGTGGGGTCTATCAGTGTGTGACAGTGAGGGGTGTGGGGTGTATCAGTGTGTTACAGTGAGGGGTGTGGGGTGTATCAGTGTGTTACAGTGAGGGGTGTGGGGTGTATCAGTGTGTTACAGTGAGGGGTGTGGGGTGTATCAGTGTGTTACACTGAGGGGTATGGGGTGTATCAGTGTGTTACAGTGAGGGGTGTGGGGTGTATCAGTGTGTTACAGTGAGGGGTGTGGGGTATATCAGTGTGTTACAGTGAGGGGTGTGGGGTATATCAGTGTGTGACAGTGAGGGGTGTGGGGTTGTATCAGTGTGTGACAGTGAGGGGTGTGGGGTGTATCAGTGTGTTATTGTGAGGTGTGTGGGGTGTATCAGTGTGTTACTGTGAGGGGTGTGGTGTGTATCAGTGTGTTACAGTGATGGGGTGTGGGGTGTATCAGTGTGTTACTGTGAGGGGTGTGGGGTGTATCAGTGTGTTACTGTGAGGGGTGTGGGGTGTATCAGTGTGTTACTGTGAGGGGTGTGGGGTGTATCAGTGTGTTACAGTGAGGGGTATGGGGTCTATCAGTGTGTGACAGTGAGGGGTGTGGGGTTGTATCAGTGTGTTACTGTGAGGTGTGTGGGGTGTATCAGTGTGTTACTGTGAGTGGTGTGGGGTGTATCAGTGTGTTACAGTGATGGGGTGTGGGGTGTATCAGTGTGTTACTGTGAGGGGTGTGGGGTGTATCAGTGTGTTACAGTGAGGGGTGTGGGGTGTATCAGTGTGTTACAGTGAGGGGTGTGGGGTGTGTCAGTGTGTTACAGTGAGGGGTGTGGGGTATATCAGTGTGTTACAGTGAGGGGTGTGGGTTATATCAGTGTGTTACAGTGAGGGGTGTGGGATATATCAGTGTGTTACAGTGAGGGGTGTGGGGTGTATCAGTGTGTTACAGTGAGGGGTGTGGGGTGTATCAGTGTGTGACAGTGAGGGGTGTGGGGTGTTTCAGTGTGTTGCAGTGAGGGGTGTGGAGTATATCAGTATGTTACAGTGAGGGGTGGGGGGTGTATCAGTGTGTTACAGTGAGTGGTGTGGGGTATATCAGTGTGTTACAGTGTGGGGTGTGGGGTGTATCAGTGTGTTACAGTGAGGGGTGTGGGGTATATCAGGGTGTTACAGTGAGGGGTGTGGGGTATATCAGGGTGTTACAGTGAGGGGTGTGGGGTATATCACTGTGTTACAGTGAGGAGTGTGGGGTATGTCAGTGTGTTACAGTTAGGGGTGTGGGGTATATCAGTGTGTTACAGTGAGGTGTGTGGGGATGTATCAGTGTGTTACAGTGAGGGTTGTGGGGTATATCAATGTGTTACAGTGAGGGGTGTGGGATGTATCAGTGTGTTACAGTGAGGGGTGTGGGGTGTATCAGTGTGTTACAGTGAGGGGTGTGGGGTGTATCAGTGTGTTACAGTGAGGGGTGTGGGGTATATTACTGTGTTACAGTGAGGGGTGTGGGGTATATCAGTGTGTTACAGTGAGGGGTGTGGGGTATATCAGTGTGTTACAGTGAGGGGTGTGGGATATATCAGTGTGTTACAGTGAGGGGTGTGGGGTCTATCAGTGTGTCACAGTGAGGGGTGTGGGGTATATCAGTGTGTTACAGTGAGGGGTGTGGGTTATATCAGTGTGTGACAGTGAGGGGAGTGGGGTTGTATCAGTGTGTTACTGTGAGGTGTGTGGGGTATATCAGTGTGTTACAGTGAGGGGTGTGGGGTATATCAGGGTGTTACAGTGAGGGGTGTGGGGTATATCAGTGTGTTACAGTGAGGGGTGTGGGGTGTATCAGTGTGTTACTGTGAGGGGTGTGGGGTGTATCAGTGTGTTACTGTGAGGGGTGTGGGGTGTATCAGTGTGTTACAGTGAGGGGTGTGGCGTGTACCTGTGTTCCAGTGATGGGTGTGGGGTGTATCAGTGTGTTACAGTGAGGGGTGTGGGTTATATCAGTGTGTTACAGTGAGGGGTGTGGGGTGTATCAGTGTGTTACAATGAAGGGTGTGGGGTGTATCAGACTGTTACAGTGAGGGGTGTGGGGTGTATCAGTGTGTGACAGTGAGGGGTGTGGGGTGTTTCAGTGTGTTGCAGTGAGGGGTGTGGAGTATATCAGTGTGTTACAGTGAGGGGTGGGGGGTGTGTCAGTGTGTTACAGTGAGTGGTGTGGTGTATATCAGTGTGTTACAGTGTGGGGTGTGGGGTGTATCAGTGTGTTACAGTGAGGGGTGTGGGGTATTACAGTGTGTTACAGTGAAGGGTGTGGGGTATATCAGTGTGTTACAGTGAGGGGTTTGGGGTATATCAGTGTGTTACAGTGAGGGGTGTGGGGTGTATCAGTGTGTTACAGTGAGGGGTGTGGGGTCGATCAGTGTGTTACAGTGAGGGGTGTGGGGTATTACAGTGTGTTACAGTGAGGGGTGTGGGGTCTATCAGTGTGTTACAGTGAGGGGTGTGGGGTATATCAGTGTGTTACAGTGAGGGTTGTGGGGTTGTATCAGTGTGTTACTGTGCGGTGTGTGGGGTGTATCAGTGTGTTACTGTGAGGGGTGTGGGGTGTATCAGTGTGTTACAGTGAGGGGTGTGGGGTGTATCAGTGTGTTACTGTGAGGGGTGTGGGGTGTATCAGTGTGTTGCAGTGAGGGGTGTGGGGTGTATAGGTGTGTTACAGTGAGGGGTGTGGGGTATATTACTGTGTTACAGTGAGGGGTTTGGGGTGTATCAGTGTGTTACTGTGAGGGGTGTGGGGTGTATCAGTGTGTTACAGTGAGGGGTGTGGGGTATATCAGTGTGTTACTGTGAGGGGTGTGGGGTGTATCAGTGTGTTACAGTGAGGGGTGTGGGGTGTATCAGTGTGTTACTGTGAGGGGTGTGGGGTGTATCAGTGTGTTGCAGTGAGGGGTGTGGGGTGTATAGGTGTGTTACAGTGAGGGGTGTGGGGTATATTACTGTGTTACAGTGAGGGGTTTGGGGTGTATCAGTGTGTTACTGTGAGGGGTGTGGCGTGTACCTGTGTTCCAGTGATGGGTGTGGGGTGTATCAGTGTGTTACAGTGAGGGGTGTGGGGTGTGTCAGTGTGTCACAGTGAGGGGTGTGGGGTATATCAGTGTGTTTCAGTGAGGAGTGTGGGTTATATCAGTGTGTTACAGTGAGGGGTGTGGGGTATATCAGTGTGTTACAATGAAGGGTGTGGGGTGTATCCGTGTGTTACAGTGAGGGGTGTGGGGTGTATCAGTGTGTGACAGTGAGGGGTGTGGGGTGTTTCAGTGTGTTGCAGTGAGGGGTGTGGGGTATATCAGTGTGTTACAGTGAGGGGTGTGGGGTATATCAGTGTGTTACAGTGAGGGGTGTGGGGTATATCAGTGTGTTACAGTGAGGGGTGTGGGGTGTATCAGTGTGTTACAGTGAGGGGTGTGGTGTGTATCAGTGTGTTACAGTGAGGGGTGTGGGGTATATCAGTGATAAACAGTGAGGGGTGTGGAATATACCAGTGTGTTACAGTAAGGGGTGTGGGGTATATCAGTGTGTTACAGTGAGGGGTGTGGGGTATATCAGTGTGTTACAGTGAGGGGTGTGGGGTGTATCAGTGTGTTACAGTGAGGGGTGTGGGGTATATCAGTGTGTTCCAGTGAGGGGTGTGGGGTATATCAGTGTGTTACAGTGAGGGGTGTGGGGTATATCAGTGTGTTACAGTGAGGGGTGTGGGGTATATCAGTGTGTTTCAGTGAGGGGTGTGGGGTGTATCAGTGTGTTACAGTGAGGGGTGTGGGGTGTATCAGTGTGATACAGTGAGAGTGAGGGGTGTATCAGTACGATACTGTGAGGGGTATGTGGTGTATCAGTGTGTTACAGTGAGGGGTGTGGGGTATATCAGTGTGTTACAGTGAGGGGTGTGGGGTATATCAGTGTGTTTCAGTGAGGGGTGTGGGGTGTATCAGTGTGTTACAGTGAGGGGTGTGGGGTGTATCAGTGTGATACAGTGAGGGGTGAGGGGTGTATCAGTACGATACTGTGAGGGGTATGTGGTGTATCAGTGTGTTACAGTGAGGGGTGTGGGGTGTATCAGTGCGATACTGTGAGGGGAGTGGGGTGTATCAGTGTGTCACAGTGAGGGACGTGGGGTATATTAGAGTGTTACAGTGAGGGGTGTGGGGTATATCAGTGTGTTACAGAGAGGGGTGTGGGGTATATCAGTGTGTTATAGTGAGGGGTGTGGGGTATATCAGTGTGTTACAGTGAGGGGTGTGGGGTTGTATCAGTGTGTAACAGAGAGAGGTGTTAGGTGTATCTGTGTCACAGTTAGGTGTGTGGGGTGAGTCAGTGTTTTCCAGTGAGGGGTGTGGGGTGTTTCAGTGTGTTACTGTGAGGGGTGTGGGGTGTATCAGTGTGTTACAGTGAGGGGTGTGGGGTGTTTCAGTGTGTTACAGTGAGGGGTGTGGGGTATATCAGTGTGTTACAGTGTGGGGTGTGGGGTATATCAGTATGTTTCAGTGAGGGGTGTGGGGTGTATCAGTGTGTTACAGTGAGGGGTGTGGGGTATATCAGTGTGTTACAGTGAGGGGTGTGGGGAATATCAGTGTGTTACAGTGAGGGGTGTGGGTGATATCAGGGTGTTACAGTGAGGGGTGTGGGGTATATCAGTGTGTTACAGTGAGGGGTGTGGGATGTATCACTGTGTTACAGTGAGGGGTGTGGGGTGTATCAGTGTGTTACAGTGTGGGGTGTAGGTTGTATCAATGTATTACAGTGAGGGGTGTGGAGTATATCTGTGTTGTTCAGTGAGGGGTGTGGGGAATATCAGTGTGTTACAGTGAGGGGTGTGGGGTATATCAGGGTGTTACAGTGAGGGGTGTGGGGTATATCAGTGTGGAACAGTGAGGAGTGTGGGGTATGTCAGTGTGTTACAGTGAGGGGTGTGGGGTAATTGAGTGTGTTACAGTGAGGGGTGTGGGGTATATCAGGGTGTTACAGTGAGGGGTGTGGGGTATATCAGTGTGTTACAGTGAGGGGTGTGGGGAATATCAGTGTGTTACAATGAAGGGTGTGGGGTGTATCCGTGTGTTACAGTGAGGGGTGTGGGGTGTATCAGTGTGTGACAGTGAGGGGTGTGGGGTGTTTAAGTGTGTTGCAGTGAGGGGTGTGGGGTATATCAGTGTGTTACAGTGAGGGGTGTGGGGTATATCAGTGTGTTACAGTGAGGGGTGTGGGGTGTATCAGTGTGTTACAGTGAGGGGTGTGGTGTGTATCAGTGTGTTACAGTGAGGGGTGTGGGGTATATCAGTGATAAACAGTGAGGGGTGTGGGATATATCAGTGTGTTACAGTAAGGGGTGTGGGGTATATCAGTGTGTTACAGTGAGGGGTGTGGGGTATATCAGTGTGTTACAGTGAGGGGTGTGGGGTGTATCAGTGTGTTACAGTGAGGGGTGTGGGGTGTTTCAGTGTGTTGCAGTGAGGGGTGTGGGGTATATCAGTGTGTTACAGTGAGGGGTGTGGGATATATCAGTGTGTTACAGTAAGGGGTGTGGGGTATATCAGTGTGTTACAGTGAGGGGTGTGGGGTATATCAGTGTGTTACAGTGAGGGGTGTGGGGTATATCAGTGTGTTCCAGTGAGGGGTGTGGGGTATATCAGTGTGTTACAGTGAGGGGTGTGGGGTATATCAGTGTGTTACAGTGAGGGGTGTGGGGTATATCAGTGTGTTACAGTGAGGGGTGTGGGGTATATCAGTGTGTTCCAGTGAGGGGTGTGGGGTATATCAGTGTGTTACAGTGAGGGGTGTGGGGTATATCAGTGTGTTACAGTGAGGGGTGTGGGGTATATCAGTGTGTTTCAGTGAGGGGTGTGGGGTGTATCAGTGTGTTACAGTGAGGGGTGTGGGGTGTATCAGTGTGATACAGTGAGGGGTGAGGGGTGTATCAGTACGATACTGTGAGGGGTATGTGGTGTATCAGTGTGTTACAGTGAGGGGTGTGGGGTATATCAGTGTGTTACAGTGAGGGGTGTGGGGTATATCAGTGTGTTTCAGTGAGGGGTGTGGGGTGTATCAGTGTGTTACAGTGAGGGGTGTGGGATATATCAGTGTGTTACAGTGAGGGGTGAGGGGTGTATCAGTACGATACTGTGAGGGGTATGTGGTGTATCAGTGTGTTACAGTGAGGGGTGTGGGGTGTATCAGTGCGATACTGTGAGCGGAGTGGGGTGTATCAGTGTGTCACAGTGAGGGACGTGGGGTATATTAGATTGTTACAGTGAGGGGTGTGGGGTATATCAGTGTGTTACAGAGAGGGGTGTGGGGTATATCAGTGTGTTACAGTGAGGGGTGTGGGGTATATCAGTGTGTTACAGTGAGGGGTGTGGGGTTGTATCAGTGTGTTACAGAGAGAGGTGTTAGGTGTATCTGTGTCACAGTTAGGTGTGTGGGGTGAGTCAGTGTTTTCCAGTGAGGGGTGTGGGGTGTTTCAGTGTGTTACTGTGAGGGGTGTGGGGTGTATCAGTGTGTTACAGTGAGGGGTGTGGGGTGTTTCAGTGTGTTACAGTGAGGGGTGTGGGGTATATCAGTGTGTTACAGTGTGGGGTGTGGGGTATATCAGTATGTTTCAGTGAGGGGTGTGGGGTGTATCAGTGTGTTACAGTGAGGGGTGTGGGGTATATCAGTGTGTTACAGTGAGGGGTGTGGGGAATATCAGTGTGTTACAGTGAGGGGTGTGGGTGATATCAGGGTGTTACAGTGAGGGGTGTGGGGTATATCAGTGTGTTACAGTGAGGGGTGTGGGATGTATCAGTGTGTTACAGTGAGGGGTGTGGGTTGTATCAGTGTATTACAGTGAGGGGTGTGGAGTATATCTGTGTTGTTCAGTGACGGGTGTGGGGAATATCAGTGTGTTACAGTGAGGGGTGTGGGGTATATCAGGGTGTTACAGTGAGGGGTGTGGGGTATATCAGTGTGGAACAGTGAGGAGTGTGGGGTATGTCAGTGTGTTACAGTGAGGGGTGTGGGGTAATTGAGTGTGTTACAGTGAGGGGTGTGGGGTATATCAGGGTGTTACAGTGAGGGGTGTGGGGTATATCAGTGTGTTACAGTGAGGGGTGTGGGGAATATCAGTGTGTTACAGTGAGGGGTGTGGGGTATATCAGGGTGTTACAGTGAGGGGTGTGGGGTATATCACTGTGTTACAGTGAGGGGTGTGGGGATGTATCAGTGTGTTACAGTGAGGGGTGTGGGGTATATCAATGTGTTACAGTGAGGGGTGTGGGTTGTATCAGTGTGTTACAGTGAGGGGTGTGGGGTATATCAGTGTGTTACAGTGAGGGGTGTGGGGTGTATTCAGTGTGTTACAGTGAGGGGTGTGGGGTATATTACTGTGTTACAGTGAGGGGTGTGGGGTATATCAGTGTGTTACAGTGAGGGGTGTGGGGTATATCAGTGTGTTACAGTGAGGGGTGTGGGGTCTATCAGTGTGTTACAGTGGGGGGTGTGGGGTATATCAGTGTGTTACAGTGAGGAGTGTGGGGTCTATCAGTGTGTGACAGTGAGGGGTGTGGGGTGTATCATGTGTTACAGTGAGGGGTGTGGGGTGTATCAGTGTGTTACAGTGAGGGGTGTGAGGTATACCAGTGTGTTACAGTGAGGGGTGTGGGGTATATCAGTGTGTTACAGTGAGGGGTGTGGGGTATATCAGTGTGTTACAGTGAGGGGTGTGGCGTGTACCTGTGTTCCAGTGATGGGTGTGGGGTGTATCAGTGTGTTACAGTGAGGGGTGTGGGGTGTGTCAGTGTGTCACAGTGAGGGGTGTGGGGTATATCAGTGTGTTACAGTGAGGGGTGTGGGTTATATCAGTGTGTTACAGTGAGGGGTGTGGGGTATATCAGTGTGTTACAGTGAGGGGTGTGGGGTATATCAGTGTGTTACAATGAAGGATGTGGGGTGTATCAGACTGTTACAGTGAGGGGTGTGGGGTGTATCAGTGTGTGACAGTGAGGGGTGTGGGGTGTTTCAGTGTGTTGCAGTGAGGTGTGTGGAGTATATCAGTATGTTACAGTGAGGGGTGGGGGGTGTATCAGTGTGTTACAGTGAGTGGTGTGGGGTATATCAGTGTGTTACAGTGTGGGGTGTGGGGTGTATCAGTGTGTTACAGTGAGGGGTGTGGGGTGTATCAGTGTGTTACAGTGAGGGGTGTGGGATATATCAGTGTGTTACAGTGAGGGGTGTGGGGTGTATCAGTGTGTTACAGTGAGGAGTGTGGGGTATGTCAGTGTGTTACAGTGAGGGGTGTGGGGTATATCAGTGTGTTACAGTGAGGTGTGTGGGGATGTATCAGTGTGTTACAGTGAGGGGTGTGGGGTATATCAGTGTGTTACAGTGAGGGGTGTGGGATGTATCAGTGTGTTATAGTGAGGGGTGTGGGGTGTATCAGTGTGTTACAGTGAGGAGTGTGGGATATATCAGGGTGTTACAGTGAGGGGTGTGGGGTATATCACTGTGTTACAGTGAGGAGTGTGGGGATGTATCAGTGTGTTACAGTGAGCGGTGTGGGGTATATCAATGTGTTACAGTGAGGTGTGTGGGGATGTATCAGTGTGTTACAGTGAGCGGTGTGGGGTATATCAATGTGTTACAGTGAGGGGTGTGGGATGTATCAGTGTGTTATAGTGAGGGGTGTGGGGTGTATCAGTGTGTTACAGTGAGGAGTGTGGGATATATCAGGGTGTTACAGTGAGGGGTGTGGGGTATATCACTGTGTTACAGTGAGGAGTGTGGGGTATGTCAGTGTGTTACAGTGAGGGGTGTGGGGTATATCAGTGTGTTACAGTGAGGGGTGTGGGGTATATCAATGTGTTACAGTGAGGGGTGTGGGATGTATCAGTGTGTTATAGTGAGGGGTGTGGGGTATATCAGTGTGTTACAGTGAGGGGTGTGGGGTGTATCAGTGTGTTACAGTGAGGGGTGTGGGGTGTATTACTGGGTTACAGTGAGGGGTGTGGGGTATATCAGTGTGTTACAGTGAGGGGTGTGGGGTATATCAGTGTGTTACAGTGAGGGGTGTGGGATATATCAGTGTGTTACAGTGAGGGGTGTGGGGTCTATCAGTGTGTTACAGTGAGGGGTGTGGGGTATATCAGTGTGTTACAGTGAGGGGTGTGGGGTGTATCAGTGTGTTACAGTGAGGGGTGTGGGGTCTATCAGTGTGTTACAGTGAGGGGTGTGGGTTATATCAGTGTGTGACAGTGAGGGGAGTGGGGTTGTATCAGTGTGTTACTGTGAGGTGTGTGGGGTATATCAGTGTGTTACAGTGTGGGGTGTGGGGTGTATCAGTGTGTTACAGTGAGGGGTGTGGGGTGTATCAGTGTGCTACAGTGAGGGGTGTGGGGTATATCAGGGTGTTACAGTGAGGGGTGTGGGGTATATCAGTGTGTTACAGTGAGGGGTGTGGGGTGTATCAGTGTGTTACTGTGAGGGGTGTGGGGTGTATCAGTGTGTTACTGTGAGGGGTGTGGGGTGTATCAGTGTGTTACAGTGAGGGGTGTGGGGTATATCAGTGTGTTACAGTGAGGGGTGTGGGGTGTATCAGTGTGTTACTGTGAGGGGTGTGGGGTGTATCAGTGTGTTACTGTGAGGGGTGTGGGGTGTATCAGTGTGTTCCAGTGATGGGTGTGGGGTGTATCAGTGTGTTACAGTGAGGGGTGTGGGGTGTGTCAGTCTGTCACAGTGAGGGGTGTGGGGTATATCAGTGTGTTACAGTGAGGCGTGTGGGTTATATCAGTGTGTTACAGTGAGGGGTGTGGGGTATATCAGTGTGTTACAATGAAGGGTGTGGGGTGTATCAGACTGTTACAGTGAGGGGTGTGGGGTGTATCAGTGTGTGACAGTGAGGGGTGTGGGGTGTTTCAGTGTGTTGCAGTGAGGGGTGTGGAGTATATCAGTGTGTTACAGTGAGGGGTGGGGGGTGTATCAGTGTGTTACAGTGAGTGGTGTGGGGTATATCAGTGTGTTACAGTGTGGGGTGTGGGGTGTATCAGTGTGTTACAGTGAGGGGTGTGGGATATATCAGTGTGTTACAGTGAGGGGTGTGGGGTATTACAGTGTGTTACAGTGAGGGGTGTGGGGTCTATCAGTGTGTTACAGTGAGGGGTGTGGGGTATTTCAGTGTGTGACAGTGAGGGTTGTGGGGTTGTATCAGTGTGTTACAGTGAGGGGTGTGGGGTGTATCAGTGTGTTACAGTGAGGGGTGTGGGGTATATCAGTGTGTTTCAGTGAGGGGTGTGGGGTATATCAGTGTGTTACAGTGAGGGGTGTGGGGTGTATCAGTGTGTTACAGTGAGGGGTGTGGGGTGTATCAGTGTGTTACTGTGAGGGGTGTGGGGTATATCAGTGTGTTACAGTGAGGGGTGTGGGGTATATCAGTGTGTTACAGTGAGGGGTGTGGCGTGTACCTGTGTTCCAGTGATGGGTGTGGGGTGTATCAGTGTGTTACAGTGAGGGGTGTGGGGTGTGTCAGTGTGTCACAGTGAGGGGTGTGGGGTATATCAGTGTGTTACAGTGAGGGGTGTGGGGTATATCAGTGTGTTACAGTGAGGGGTGTGGGGTATATCAGTGTGTTACAGTGAGGGGTGTGGGGTATATCAGTGTGTTACAGTGAGGGGTGTGGGTTATATCAGTGTGTTACAGTGAGGGGTGTGGGGTATATCAGTGTGTTACAATGAAGGGTGTGGGGTGTATCCGTGTGTTACAGTGAGGGGTGTGGGGTGTATCAGTGTGTTACAGTGAGGGGTGTGGGGTATATCAGTGTGTTACAGTGAGGTGTGTGGGGATGTATCAGTGTGTTACAGTGAGCGGTGTGGGGTATATCAATGTGTTACAGTGAGGGGTGTGGGATGTATCAGTGTGTTATAGTGAGGGGTGTGGGGTGTATCAGTGTGTTACAGTGAGGAGTGTGGGGTATATCAGGGTGTTACAGTGAGGGGTGTGGGGTATATCACTGTGTTACAGTGAGGAGTGTGGGGTATGTCAGTGTGTTACAGTGAGGGGTGTGGGGTATATCAGTGTGTTACAGTGAGGTGTGTGGGGATGTATCAGTGTGTTACAGTGAGGGGTGTGGGGTATATCAATGTGTTACAGTGAGGGGTGTGGGATGTATCAGTGTGTTATAGTGAGGGGTGTGGGGTATATCAGTGTGTTACAGTGAGGGGTGTGGGGTGTATCAGTGTGTTACAGTGAGGGGTGTGGGGTGTATTACTGTGTTACAGTGAGGGGTGTGGGGTATATCAGTGTGTTACAGTGAGGGGTGTGGGGTATATCAGTGTGTTACAGTGAGGGGTGTGGGATATATCAGTGTGTTACAGTGAGGGGTGTGGGGTCTATCAGTGTGTTACAGTGAGGGGTGTGGGGTATATCAGTGTGTTACAGTGAGGGGTGTGGGGTGTATCAGTGTGTTACAGTGAGGGGTGTGGGGTCTATCAGTGTGTTACAGTGAGGGGTGTGGGTTATATCAGTGTGTGACAGTGAGGGGAGTGGGGTTGTATCAGTGTGTTACTGTGAGGTGTGTGGGGTATATCAGTGTGTTACAGTGTGGGGTGTGGGGTGTATCAGTGTGTTACAGTGAGGGGTGTGGGGTGTATCAGTGTGTTACAGTGAGGGGTGTGGGGTATATCAGGGTGTTACAGTGAGGGGTGTGGGGTATATCAGTGTGTTACAGTGAGGGGTGTGGGGTGTATCAGTGTGTTACTGTGAGGGGTGTGGGGTGTATCAGTGTGTTACAGTGAGGGGTGTGGGGTGTATCAGTGTGTTACAGTGAGGGGTGTGGGGTGTATCAGTGTGTTCCAGTGATGGGTGTGGGGTGTATCAGTGTGTTACAGTGAGGGGTGTGGGGTGTGTCAGTGTGTCACAGTGAGGGGTGTGGGGTATATCAGTGTGTTACAGTGAGGCGTGTGGGTTATATCAGTGTGTTACAGTGAGGGGTGTGGGGTATATCAGTGTGTTACAATGAAGGGTGTGGGGTGTATCAGACTGTTACAGTGAGGGGTGTGGGGTGTATCAGTGTGTGACAGTGAGGGGTGTGGGGTATATCAGTGTGTTACAGTGAGGGGTGTGGGGTATATCAGTGTGTTACAGTGAGGGGCGTGGGGTATATCAGTGTGTTGCAGTGAGGGGTGTGGAGTATATCAGTGTGTTACAGTGAGGGGTGGGGGGTGTATCAGTGTGTTACAGTGAGTGGTGTGGGGTATATCAGTGTGTTACAGTGAGGGGTGGGGGGTGTATCAGTGTGTTACAGTGAGTGGTGTGGGGTATATCAGTGTGTTACAGTGAGGGGCGTGGGGTATATCAGTGTGTTGCAGTGAGGGGTGTGGAGTATATCAGTGTGTTACAGTGAGTGGTGTGGGGTATATCAGTGTGTTACAGTGAGGGGTGGGGGGTGTATCAGTGTGTTACAGTGAGTGGTGTGGGGTATATCAGTGTGTTACAGTGTGGGGTGTGGGGTGTATCAGTGTGTTACAGTGAGGGGTGTGGGGTGTATCAGTGTGTTACAGTGAGGGGTGTGGGATATATCAGTGTGTTACAGTGAGGGGTGTGGGGTATTACAGTGTGTTACAGAGAGGGGTGTGGGGTCTATCAGTGTGTTACAGTGAGGGGTGTGGGGTATTACAGTGTGTTACAGTGAGGGGTGTGGGTTGTATCAGTGTGTTACTGTGAGGGGTGTGGGGTATATCAGTGTGTTACTGTGAGGGGTGTGGGGTATATCAGTGTGTTACAGTGAGGGGTGTGGGGTATATCAGTGTGTTACAGTGAGGGGTGTGGCGTGTACCTGTGTTCCAGTGATGGGTGTGGGGTGTATCAGTGTGTTACAGTGAGGGGTGTGGGATGTATCAGTGTGTTACAGTGAGGGGTGTGGGGTGTATCAGTGTGTTACTGTGAGGGGTGTGGGGTGTATCAGTGTGTTACAGTGAGGGGTGTGGGGTGTATCAGTGTGTTACAGTGAGGGGTGTGGGGTGTATCAGTGTGTTACTGTGAGGGGTGTGGGGTATATCAGTGTGTTACTGTGAGGGGTGTGGGGTGTATCAGTGTGTTACAGTGAGGGGTGTGGGGTGTATCAGTGTGTTACTGTGAGGGGTGTGGCGTGTATCAGTGTGTTACTGTGAGGGGTGTGGGGTGTATCAGTGTGTTACAGTGAGGGGTGTGGGGTGTATCAGTGTGTTACAGTGAGGGGTGTGGGGTGTATCAGTGTGTTACTGTGAGGGGTGTGGGGTATATCAGTGTGTTACAGTGAGGGGTGTGGGGTATATCAGTGTGTTACAGTGAGGGGTGTGGCGTGTACCTGTGTTCCAGTGATGGGTGTGGGGTGTATCAGTGTGTTACAGTGAGGGGTGTGGGGTGTGTCAGTGTGTCACAGTGAGGGGTGTGGGGTATAACAGTGTGTTTCAGTGAGGGGTGTGGGTTATATCAGTGTGTTACAGTGAGGGGTGTGGGGTATATCAGTGTGTTACAATGAAGGGTGTGGGGTGTATCCGTGTGTTACAGTGAGGGGTGTGGGGTATATCAGTGTGTGACAGTGAGGGGTGTGGGGTGTTTCAGTGTGTTGCAGTGAGGGGTGTGGAGTATATCAGTGTGTTACAGTGAGGGGTGGGGGGCGTATCAGTGTGTTTCAGTGAGTGGTGTGGGGTAAAACAGTGTGTTACAGTGTAGGGTGTGGGGTGTATCAGTGTGTTACATTGAGGGGTGTGGGGTGTATCAGTGTGTTACAGTGAGGGGTGTGGGGTATATCAGTGTGTAACAGTGAGGGGTGTGGGTTATATCAGTGTGCTACTGTGAGGGGTGTGGTGTGTATCAGTGTGTTACAGTGAGGGGTGTCGGGTGTATCAGTGTGTCACAGTGAGGGGTGTGGTGTGTATCTGTGTGTTACAGTGAGGGGTGTATCAGTGTGTTACAGTGAGGGGTGTGGGGTATATCAGTGTGTTACAGTGAGGGGTGTGGGGTATATCAGTGTGTTACAGTGAGGGGTGTGGGGTATGTCAGTGTGTGACAATGAAGGGTGTGGGGTATATCAGTGTGTTATAGTGAGGTGTGTGGGGTGTATCAGTGTGTTACAGTGAGGAGTGTGGGGTATGTCAGTGTGTTACAGTGAGGGGTGTGGGGTATATCAGTGTGTTACAGTGAGGGGTGTGGGGTATATCAGTGTGTTACCGTGAGGGGTGTGCGGTATATCAGTGTGTTATAGTGAGGGGTGTGGGGTATATCAGTGTGTTACAGTGAGGGGTGTGGGGTATATCAGTGTGTTACAGTGAGGGGTGTGGGGTATATCAATGTGTTACAGTGAGGGGTGTGGGATGTATCAGTGTGTTACAGTGAGGGGTGTGGGGTATATCAGTGTGTTACAGTGAGGGGTGTGGGGTATATTACTGTGTTACAGTGAGGGGTGTGGGATATATCAGTGTGTTACAGTGAGGGGTGATGGGTGTATCAGTGTGTTACAGTGAGGGGTGTGGGGTATATTACTGTGTTACAGTGAGGGGTGTGGGGTATATCAGTGTGTTACAGTGAGGGGTGTGGGGTATATCAGTGTGTTACATTGAGGGGTGTGGGGTATATTACTGTGTTACAGTGAGGGGTGTGGGGTATATCAGTGTGTTACAGTGAGGGGTGTGGGGTGTATCAGTGTGTTACAGTGAGGGGTGTGGGGTATATTACTGTGTTACAGTGAGGGGTGTGGGGTATATCAGTGTGTTACAGGGAGGGGTGTGGGGTATATCAGTGTGTTACAGTGAGGGTTGTGGGGTCTATCAGTGTGTTACAGTGAGGGGTATGGGGTATTACAGTGTGTTACAGTGAGAGGTGTGGGGTCTATCAGTGTGTTACAGTGAGGGGTGTGGGGTATATCAGTGTGTTACAGTGAGGGGTGTGGGGTGTGTCAGTGTGTCACAGTGAGGGGTGTGGGGTGTATCAGTGTGTTACAGTGAGGGGTGTGGGGTGTATCAGTGTGTTACAGTGAGGGGTGTGGGGTGTATCAGTGTGTTCCAGTGATGGGTGTGGGGTGTATCAGTGTGTTACAGTGAGGGGTGTGAGGTGTGTCAGTGTGTCACAGTGAGGGGTGTGGGGTATATCAGTGTGTTACAGTGAGGGGTGTGCGATATATCAGTGTGTTACAGTGAGGGGTGTGGGTTATATCAGTGTGTTACTGTGAGGGGTGTGGGGTGTATCAGAGTGTTACAGTGAGGGGTGTGGGGTATATCAGTGTGTTACAGTGAGGGGTGTGGGGTGTATCAGTGTGTTACAGTGAGGGGTGTGGGGTGTATCAGTGTGTTACAGTGAGGGGTGTGGGGTGTATCAGTGTGTTCCAGTGATGGGTGTGGGGTGTATCAGTGTGTTACAGTGAGGGGTGTGAGGTGTGTCAGTGTGTCACAGTGAGGGGTGTGGGGTATATCAGTGTGTTACAGTGAGGGGTGTGCGATATATCAGTGTGTTACAGTGAGGGGTGTGGGTTATATCAGTGTGTTACCGTGAGGGGTGTGGGTTATATCAGTGTGTTTCAGTGAAGGGTGTGGGATGTATCAGTGTGTTACAATGAAGGGTGTGGGGTGTATCAGACTGTTACAGTGAGGGGTGTGGGGTGTATCAGTGTGTGACAGTGAGGGGTGTGGGGTGTATCAGTGTGTTACCGTGAGGGGTGTGGGGTGTATCAGTGTGTTACTGTGAGGGGTGTGGGGTGTATCAGTGTGTTACAGTGAGGGGTGTGGGGTGTATCAGTGTGTTACTGTGAGGGGTGTGGGGTGTATCAGTGTGTTACAATGAGGGGTGTGGCGTGTACCTGTGTTCCAGTGAGGGGTGTGGGGTTATCAGTGTGTTACAGTGAGGGGTGTGGGTTATATCAGTGTGTTACATTGAGGGGTGTGGGGTATATCAGTGTGTTACAATGAAGGGTGTGGGGTATATCAGAGTGTTACAGTGAGGGGTGTGGGGTGTATCAGTGTGTGACAGTGAGGGGTGTGGGGTCTAGCAGTGTGTTGCAGTGAGGGGTGTGGGGATGTATCAGTGTGTTACAGTGAGGGGTGTGGGGTATATCAATGTGTTACAGTGAGGGGTGTGGGATGTATCAGTGTGTTATAGTGAGGGGTGTGGGGTATATCAGTGTGTTACAGTGAGGGGTGTGGGGTGTATCAGTGTGTTACAGTGAGGGGTGTGGGGTATGTCAGTGTGTTACAGTGAGGGGTGTGGGGTATATCAGTGTGTTACAGTGAGGTGTGTGGGGATGTATCAGTGTGTTACAGTGAGGGGTGTGGGGTATATCAATGTGTTACAGTGAGGGGTGTGGGATGTATCAGTGTGTTATAGTGAGGGGTGTGGGGTATATCAGTGTGTTACAGTGAGGGGTGTGGGGTGTATCAGTGTGTTACATTAAGGGTTGTGGGGTGTATTACTGTGTTACAGTGAGGGGTGTGGGGTATATCAGTGTGTTACAGTGAGGGGTGTGGGGTATATCAGTGTGTTACAGTGAGGGGTGTGGGATATATCAGTGTGTTACAGTGAGGGGTGTGGGGTCTATCAGTGTGTTACAGTGAGGGGTGTGGGGTATATCAGTGTGTTACAGTGAGGGGTGTGGGGTGTATCAGTGTGTTACAGTGAGGGGTGTGGGGTCTATCAGTGTGTTACAGTGAGGGGTGTGGGTTATATCAGTGTGTGACAGTGAGGGGTGTGGGGTTTTATCAGTGTGTTACTGTGAGGTGTGTGGGGTATATCAGTGTGTTACAGTGTGGGGTGTGGGGTGTATCAGTGTGTTACAGTGAGGGGTGTGGGGTGTATCAGTGTGTTACAGTGAGGGGTGTGGGGTATATCAGGGTGTTACAGTGAGGGGTGTGGTGTATATCAGTGTGTTACATTAAGGGGTGTGGGGTATATCAGTGTGCTACTGTGAGGGGTGTGGGGTGTATCAGTGTGTTACAGTGAGGGGTGTGGGGTATATCAGTGTGTTACAGTGAGGGGTGTGGGGTATATCAGTGTGTTACAGTGAGGGGTGTGGGGTATATCAGTGTGTTACTGTGAGGGGTGTGGCGTGTACCTGTGTTCCAGTGATGGGTGTGGGGTGTATCAGTGTGTTACAGTGAGGGGTGTGGGGTATATCAGTGTGTTACAGTGAGGGGTGTGGGGTATATCAGTGTGTCACAGTGAGGGGTGTGGGGTATATCAGTGTGTTACAGTGAGGGGTGTGGGTTATATCAGTGTGTTACAGTGAGGGGTGTGGGGTATATCAGTGTGTTACAATGAAGGGTGTGGGGTGTATCAGACTGTTACAGTGAGGGGTGTGGGGTGTATCAGTGTGTGACAGTGAGGGGTGTGGGGTGTATCAGTGTGTCACAGTGAGGGGTGTGGGGTGTATCAGTGTGTTACAGTGTGGGGTGTGGGGTGTATCAGTGTGTTACAGTGAGGGGTGTGGGGTGTATCAGTGTGTTACAGTGAGGGGTGTGGGGTGTATCAGTGTGTTACAGTGAGGGGTGTGGGGTGTATCAGTGTGTTACAGTGAGGGGTGTGGGGTTGTATCAGTGTGTTACAGTGAGGGGTGTGGGGTATATCAGTGTGTTACTGTGAGGGGTGTGGGGTGTATCAGTGTGTTACAGTGAGGGGTGTGGGGTGTATCAGTGTGTTACAGTGAGGGGTGTGGGGTGTATCAGTGTGTGACAGTGAGGGGTGTGGGGTGTATCAGTGTGTTACAGTGTGGGGTGTGGGGTGTATCAGTGTGTTACAGTGAGGGGTGTGGGGTGTATCAGTGTGTTACAGTGAGGGGTGTGGGGTGTATCAGTGTGTTACAGTGATGGGTGTGGGGTGTATCAGTGTGTTACAGTGAGGGGTGTGGGGTGTATCAGTGTGTCACAGTGAGGGGTGTGGGGTGTATCAGTGTGTTACAGTGTGGGGTGTGGGGTGTATCAGTGTGTTACAGTGAGGGGTGTGGGGTGTATCAGTGTGTTACAGTGAGGGGTGTGGGGTGTATCAGTGTGTTACAGTGAGGGGTGTGGGGTGTATCAGTGTGTTACAGTGAGGGGTGTGGGGTTGTATCAGTGTGTTACAGTGAGGGGTGTGGGGTATATCAGTGTGTTACTGTGAGGGGTGTGGGGTGTATCAGTGTGTTACAGTGAGGGGTGTGGGGTGTATCAGTGTGTTACAGTGAGGGGTGTGGGGTGTATCAGTGTGTGACAGTGAGGGGTGTGGGGTGTATCAGTGTGTTACAGTGTGGGGTGTGGGGTGTATCAGTGTGTTACAGTGAGGGGTGTGGGGTGTATCAGTGTGTTACAGTGATGGGTGTGGGGTGTATCAGTGTGTTACAGTGAGGGGTGTGGGGTTGTATCAGTGTGTTACAGTGATGGGTGTGGGGTATATCAGTGTGTTACTGTGAGGGGTGTGGGGTGTATCAGTGTGTTACAGTGAGGGGTGTGGGGTGTATCAGTGTGTTACTGTGAGGGGTGTGGGGTGTATCAGTGTGTTACTGTGAGGGGTGTGGGGTATATCAGTGTGTTACAGTGAGGGGTGTGGGGTATATCAGTGTGTTACAATGAAGGGTGTGGGGTGTATCCGTGTGTTACAGTGAGGGGTGTGGGGTGTATCAGTGTGTGACAGTGAGGGGTGTGGGGTGTTTCAGTGTGTTGCAGTGAGGGGTGTGGAGTATATCAGTGTGTTACAGTGAGGGGTGGGGGGCGTATCAGTGTGTTTCAGTGAGTGGTGTGGGGTAAAACAGTGTGTTACAGTGTAGGGTGTGGGGTGTATCAGTGTGTTACAGTGAGGGGTGTGGGGTGTATCAGTGTGTTACAGTGAGGGGTGTGGGGTATATCAGTGTGTAACAGTGAGGGGTGTGGGGTATATCAGTGTGCTACTGTGAGGGGTGTGGTGTGTATCAGTGTGTTACAGTGAGGGGTGTCGGGTGTATCAGTGTGTCACAGTGAGGGGTGTGGTGTGTATCTGTGTGTTACAGTGAGGGGTGTATCAGTGTGTTACAGTGAGGGGTGTGGGGTATATCAGTGTGTTACAGTGAGGGGTGTGGGGTATATCAGTGTGTTACAGTGAGGGGTGTGGGGTATGTCAGTGTGTAACAATGAAGGGTGTGGGGTATATCAGTGTGTTACAGTGAGTGGTGTGGGGTATATCAGTGTGTTACAGTGAGGGGTGTGGGGTATATCAGTGTGTTACCGTGAGGGGTGTGGGGTATATCAGTGTGTTATAGTGAGGGGTGTGGGGTATATCAGTGTGTTACAGTGAGGGGTGTGGGGATGTATCAGTGTGTTACAGTGAGGGGTGTGGGGTATATCAATGTGTTACAGTGAGGGGTGTGGGATGTATCAGTGTGTTACAGTGAGGGGTGTGGGGTATATTACTGTGTTACAGTGAGGGGTGTGGGGTATATCAGTGTGTTACAGTGAGGGGTGTGGGGTGTATCAGTGTGTTACATTGAGGGGTGTGGTGTATATCAGTGTGTTACAGTGAGGGGTGTGGGATATATCAGTGTGTTACAGTGAGGGGTGTGGGGTGTATCAGTGTGTTACAGTGAGGGGTGTGGGGTATATCAATGTGTTACAGTGAGGGGTGTGGGATGTATCAGTGTGTTACAGTGAGGGGTGTGGGGTATATCAGTGTGTTACAGTGAGGGGTGTGGGGTATATTACTGTGTTACAGTGAGGGGTGTGGGGTATATCAGTGTGTTACAGTGAGGGGTGTGGGGTGTATCAGTGTGTTACATTGAGGGGTGTGGGGTATATTACTGTGTTACAGTGAGGGCTGTGGGGTATATCAGTGTGTTACAGTGAGGGGTGTGGGGTGTATCAGTGTGTTACAGTGAGGGGTGTGGGGTGTATCAGTGTGTCACAGTGAGGGGCGTGGGGTATATTACTGTGTTACAGTGAGGGGTGTGGGGTATATCAGTGTGTTACAGTGAGGGGTGTGGGGTATATCAGTGTGTTACAGTGAGGGTTGTGGGGTCTATCAGTGTGTTACAGTGAGGGGTGTGGGGTATTACAGTGTGTTACAGTGAGAGGTGTGGGGTCTATCAGTGTGTTACAGTGAGGGGTGTGGGGTATATCAGTGTGTGACAGTGAGGGGTGTGGGGTTGTATCAGTGTGTTACAGTGAGGGGTGTGGGGTGTATCAGTGTGTTACAGTGAGGGGTGTGGGGTATATCAGTGTGTTACAGTGAGGGGTGTGGGGTGTATCAGTGTGTTACTGTGAGGGGTGTGGGGTGTATCAGTGTGTTACTGTGAGGGGTGTGGGGTATATCAGTGTGTTACAGTGAGGGGTGTGGGGTGTATCAGTGTGTTACAGTGAGGGGTGTGGGGTGTATCAGTGTGTTACAGTGAGGGGTGTGGGGTGTATCAGTGTGTTCCAGTGATGGGTGTGGGGTGTATCAGTGTGTTACAGTGAGGGGTGTGGGGTGTGTCAGTGTGTCACAGTGAGGGGTGTGGGGTATATCAGTGTGTTACCGTGAGGGGTGTGGGTTATATCAGTGTGTTACAGTGAGGGGTGTGGGGTATATCAGTGTGTTACAATGAAGGGTGTGGGGTGTATCAGACTGTTACAGTGAGGGGTGTGGGGTGTATCAGTGTGTTACTGTGAGGGGTGTGGGGTGTATCAGTGTGTTACAGTGAGGGGTGTGGGGTGTATCAGTGTGTTACTGTGAGGGGTGTGGGGTGTATCAGTGTGTTACAATGAGGGGTGTGGCGTGTACCTGTGTTCCAGTGATGTGTGTGGGGTGTATCAGTGTGTTACAGTGAGGGGTGTGGGTTATATCAGTGTGTTACAGTGTGGGGTGTGGGGTATATCAGTGTGTTACAATGAAGGGTGTGGGGTGTATCAGACTGTTACAGAGAGGGGTGTGGGGTGTATCAGTGTGTGTCAGTGAGGGGTGTGGGGTCTAGCAGTGTGTTGCAGTGAGGGGTGTGGAGTATATCAGTGTGTTACAGTGAGGGGTGGGGGGTGTATCAGTGTGTTACAGTGAGTGGTGTGGGGTATATCAGTGTGTTACAGTGAGAGGTGTGGGGTGTATCAGTGTGTTACAGTGAGGGGTGGGGGGTGTATCAGTGTGTTACAGTGATGGGTGTGGAGTGTATCAGTGTGTTACAGTGAGGGGTGTGGGATATATCAGTGTGTTACAGTGAGGGGTGTGGGGTCTATCAGTGTGTTACAGTGAGGGGTGTGGGGTATATCAGTGTGTTACAGTGAGGGGTGTGGGATATATCAGTGTGTTACAGTGAGGGGTGTGGGGTCTATCAGTGTGTTACAGTGAGGGGTGTGGGGTATATCAGTGTGTTACCGTGAGGGGTGTGGGGTATATCAGTGTGTTATAGTGAGGGGTGTGGGGTATATCAGTGTGTTACAGTGAGGGGTGTGGGGATGTATCAGTGTGTTACAGTGAGGGGTGTGGGGTATATCAATGTGTTACAGTGAGGGGTGTGGGATGTATCAGTGTGTTACAGTGAGGGGTGTGGGGTATATTACTGTGTTACAGTGAGGGGTGTGGGGTATATCAGTGTGTTACAGTGAGGGGTGTGGGGTGTATCAGTGTGTTACAGTGAGGGGTGTGGGGTGTATCAGTGTGTCACAGTGAGGGGCGTGGGGTATATTACTGTGTTACAGTGAGGGGTGTGGGGTATATCAGTGTGTTACAGTGAGGGGTGTGGGGTATATCAGTGTGTTACAGTGAGGGTTGTGGGGTCTATCAGTGTGTTACAGTGAGGGGTGTGGGGTATTACAGTGTGTTACAGTGAGAGGTGTGGGGTCTATCAGTGTGTTACAGTGAGGGGTGTGGGGTATATCAGTGTGTGACAGTGAGGGGTGTGGGGTTGTATCAGTGTGTTACAGTGAGGGGTGTGGGGTGTATCAGTGTGTTACAGTGAGGGGTGTGGGGTATATCAGTGTGTTACAGTGAGGGGTGTGGGGTGTATCAGTGTGTTACTGTGAGGGGTGTGGGGTGTATCAGTGTGTTACTGTGAGGGGTGTGGGGTATATCAGTGTGTTACAGTGAGGGGTGTGGGGTGTATCAGTGTGTTACAGTGAGGGGTGTGGGGTGTATCAGTGTGTTACAGTGAGGGGTGTGGGGTGTATCAGTGTGTTCCAGTGATGGGTGTGGGGTGTATCAGTGTGTTACAGTGAGGGGTGTGGGGTGTGTCAGTGTGTCACAGTGAGGGGTGTGGGGTATATCAGTGTGTTACCGTGAGGGGTGTGGGTTATATCAGTGTGTTACAGTGAGGGGTGTGGGGTATATCAGTGTGTTACAATGAAGGGTGTGGGGTGTATCAGACTGTTACAGTGAGGGGTGTGGGGTGTATCAGTGTGTTACTGTGAGGGGTGTGGGGTGTATCAGTGTGTTACAGTGAGGGGTGTGGGGTGTATCAGTGTGTTACTGTGAGGGGTGTGGGGTGTATCAGTGTGTTACAATGAGGGGTGTGGCGTGTACCTGTGTTCCAGTGATGTGTGTGGGGTGTATCAGTGTGTTACAGTGAGGGGTGTGGGTTATATCAGTGTGTTACAGTGTGGGGTGTGGGGTATATCAGTGTGTTACAATGAAGGGTGTGGGGTGTATCAGACTGTTACAGAGAGGGGTGTGGGGTGTATCAGTGTGTGACAGTGAGGGGTGTGGGGTCTAGCAGTGTGTTGCAGTGAGGGGTGTGGAGTATATCAGTGTGTTACAGTGAGGGGTGGGGGGTGTATCAGTGTGTTACAGTGAGTGGTGTGGGGTATATCAGTGTGTTACAGTGAGAGGTGTGGGGTGTATCAGTGTGTTACAGTGAGGGGTGGGGGGTGTATCAGTGTGTTACAGTGAGGGGTGTGGAGTGTATCAGTGTGTTACAGTGAGGGGTGTGGGATATATCAGTGTGTTACAGTGAGGGGTGTGGGGTCTATCAGTGTGTTACAGTGAGGGGTGTGGGGTATATCAGTGTGTTACAGTGAGGGGTGTGGGATATATCAGTGTGTTACAGTGAGGGGTGTGGGGTCTATCAGTGTGTTACAGTGAGGGGTGGGGGGTGTATCAGTGTGTTACAGTGAGTGGTGTGGGGTATATCAGTGTGTTACAGTGTGGGGTGTGGGATATATCAGTGTGTTACAGTGAGGGGTGTGGAGTATATCAGTGTGTTACAGTGAGGGGTGGGGGGTGTATCAGTGTGTTACAGTGAGGGGTGTGGGGTATATCAGTGTGTTACAGTGTGGGGTGTGGGGTGTATCAGTGTGTTACAGTGAGGGGTGTGGGGTGAATCAGTGTGTTACAGTGAGAGGTGTGGGGTGTATCAGTGTGTTACAGTGAGGGGTGTGGGGTATATCAGTGTGTTACAGTGAGGGGTGTGGGGTATATTACTACGTTACAGTGAGGGGTGTGGGGTATATCAGTGTGTTACAGTGAGGGGTGTGGGGTGTATCAGTGTTTACAGTGAGGGGTGTGGGGTCTATCAGTGTGTTACAGTAAGGGGTGTGGGGTATATCAGTGTGTGACAGTGAGGGGTGTGGGGTTGTATCAGTGTGTTACTGTGAGGGGTGTGGGGTGTATCAGTGTGTTACAGTGAGGGGTGTGGGGTGTATCAGTGTGTTACTGTGAGGGGTGTGGGGTGTATCAATGTGTTACTGTGAGGGGTGTGGGGTGTATCAGTGTGTTACAGTGAGGGGTGTGGGGTGTATCAGTGTGTTACTGTGAGGGGTGTGGGGTGTATCAGTGTGTTACAGTGAGGGGTGTGGGGTGTATCAGTGTGTTACAGTGAGGGGTGTGGGTTATATCAGTGATAAACAGTGAGGGGTGTGGGGTATATCAGTGTGTTACAATGAGGGGTGTGGGGTGTATCAGACTGTTACAGAGAGGGGTGTGGGGTGTATCAGTGTGTGACAGTGAGGGGTGTGGGGTCTAGCAGTGTGTTGCAGTGAGGGGTGTGGAGTATATCAGTGTGTTACAGTGAGGGGTATGGGGTATATCAGTGTGTTACAGTGAGGGGTGTGGGGTATATCAGTGTGTTACAGTGAGGGGTGTGGGGTCTAGCAGTGTGTTGCAGTGAGGGGTGTGGGGTATATCAGTGTGTTACAGTGAGGGGTGGGGGGTGTATCATTGTGTTACAGTGAAGGGTGTGGGGTATATCAGTGTGTTACTGTGAGGGGTGTGGGGTATATCAGTGTGTTACAGTGAGGGGTGTGGGGCGTATCAGTGTGTTACAGTGAGGGGTGTGGGGTGTATCAGTGTGTTACAGTGAGGGGTGTGGGGTGTATCAGTGTGTTACAGTGAGGGGTGTGGGATATATCAGTGTGTTACAGTGAGTGGTGTGGGGTATATCAGTGTGTTACAGTGTGGGGTGTGGGGTGTATCAGTGTGTTACAGTGAGGGGTGTGGGGTGTATCAGTGTGTTACAGTGAGAGGTGTGGGGTGTATCAGTGTGTTACAGTGAGGGGTGTGGGGTCTATCAGTGTGTTACAGTGAGGGGTGTGGGGTGTATCAGTGTGTTACAGTGAGAGGTGTGGGGTGTATCAGTGTGTTACAGTGAGGGGTGTGGGGTGTATCAGTGTGTTACAGTGAGGGGTGTGGGGTATATCAGTGTGTTACAGTGAGGGGTGTGGGGTGTATCAGTGTGTTACAGTGAGTGGTGTGGTGTATATCAGTGTGTTACAGTGTGGGGTGTGGGGTGTATCAGTGTGTTACAGTGAGGGGTGTGGGGTCTATCAGTGTGTTACAGTGAGGGGTGTGGGGTATATCAGTGTGTTACTGTGAGGGGTGTGGGGTGTATCAGTGTGTTACTGTGAGGTGTGTGGGGTGTATCAATGTGTTACAGTGAGGGGTGTGGGGTATATCAGTGTGTTACAGTGAGGGGTGTGGGGTATATCAGTGTGTTACAGTGAGGGGTGTGGGGTATATCAGTGTGTTACTGTGAGGGGTGTGGGGTATATCAGTGTGTTACAGTGAGGGGTGTGGGGTATATCAGTGTGTTACTGTGAGGGGTGTGGGGTGTATCAGTGTGTTACAGTGAGGGGTGTGGGGTGTATCAGTGTGTTACTGTGAGGGGTGTGGGGTGTATCAGTGTGTTACAGTGAGGGGTGTGGGGTGTATCAGTGTGTTACTGTGAGGGGTGTGGGGTGTACCTGTGTTCCAGTGATGGGTGTGGGGTGTATCAGTGTGTTACAGTGAGGGGTGTGGGTTATATCAGTGATAAACAGTGAGGGGTGTGGGGTATATCAGTGTGTTACAATGAAGGGTGTGGTGTGTATCAGACTGTTACAGAGAGGGGTGTGGGGTGTATCAGTGTGTGACAGTGAGGGGTGTGGGGTCTAGCAGTGTGTTGCAGTGAGGGGTGTGGAGTATATCAGTGTGTTACAGTGAGGGGTGGGGGGTGTATCAGTGTGTTACAGTGAGTGGTGTGGGGTATATCAGTGTGTTACAGTGAGGGGTATGGGGTATATCAGTGTGTTACAGTGAGGGGTGTGGGGTATATCAGTGTGTTACAGTGAGGGGTGTGGGGTCTAGCAGTGTGTTGCAGTGAGGGGTGTGGGGTATATCAGTGTGTTACAGTGAGGGGTGGGGGGTGTATCAGTGTGTTACAGTGAAGGGTGTGGGGTATATCAGTGTGTTACTGTGAGGGGTGTGGGGTATATCAGTGTGTTACAGTGAGGGGTGTGGGGCGTATCAGTGTGTTACAGTGAGGGGTGTGGGGTGTATCAGTGTGTTACAGTGAGGGGCGTGGGGTATATCAGTGTGTGACAGTGAGGGGTGTGGGGTATATCAGTGTGTTACAGTGAGGGCTGTGGGGTATATCAGTGTGTTACAGTGAGGGGAGTGGGGTGTATCAGTGTGTTACAGAGAGGGGTGTGGGGTATATCAGTGTGTTACAGTGAGGGGTGTGGGGTATATCAGTGTGTGACAGTGAGGGGTGTGGGGTATATCAGTGTGTTACAGTGAGGGGTGTGGAGTGTATCAGTGTGTTACAGTGAGGGGTGTGGGGTGTATCAGTGTGTTACAGTGAGGGGTGTGGTGTATATTACTATGTTACAGTGAGGGGTGTGGGGTATATCAGTGTGTTACAGTGAGGGGTGTGGGATATATCAGTGTGTTACAGTGAGGGGTGTGGGGTCTATCAGTGTGTTACAGTGAGGGGTGTGGGGTATTACAGTGTGTTACAGTGAGGGGTGTGGGGTCTATCAGTGTGTTACAGTGAGGGGTGTGGGGTATATCAGTGTGTGACAGTGAGGGGTGTGGGGTTGTATCAGTGTGTTACAGTGAGGGGTGTGGGGTATATCAGTGTGTTACAGTGAGGGGTGTGGGGTGTATCAGTGTGTTACAGTGAGGGGTGTGGGGTGTATCAGTGTGTTACAGTGAGGGGTGTGGGGTGTATCAGTGTGTTACAGTGAGGGGTGTGGGGTGTATCAGTGTGTTACAGTGAGGGGTGTGGGGTGTATCAGTGTGTTACAGTGAGGTGTGTGGGGTGTATCAGTGTGTCACAGTGAGGGGTGTGGGGTATATCAGTGTGTTACAGTGAGGGGTGTGGGGTATATCAGTGTGTTACAGTGAGGGGTGTGGGGTATATCAGTGTGTTACAGTGAGGGGTGTGGGGTATATCAGCGTGTTACAGTGAGGGGTGTGGGGTGTGTCAGTGTGTCACAGTGAGGGGTGTGGGGTATATCAGTGTGTTACAGTGAGGGGTGTGGGTTATATCAGTGTGTGACAGTGAGGGGTGTGGTGTGTTTCAGTGTGTTGCAGTGAGGGGTGTGGAGTATATCAGTGTGTTACAGTGAGGGGTGTGGGGTGTATCAGTGTGTTACAGTGAGGGGTGTGGGATATATCAGTGTGTTACAGTGAGGGGTGTGGGGTGTATCAGTGTGTTACAGTGAGGGGTGTGGGGTGTATCAGTGTGTGACAGTGAGGGGTGTGGGGTGTTTCAGTGTGTTACAGTGAGGGGTGTGGGATGTATCAGTGTGTTTCAGTGAGGGGTGTGGGGTGTATCAGTGTGTTACAGTGAGGGGTGTGGGGTGTATCAGTGTGTGACAGTGAGGGGTGTGGGGTGTATCAGTGTGTGACAGTGAGGGGTGTGGGGTGTATCAGTGTGTTACAGTGAGGGGTGTGGGGTGTATCAGTGTGTGACAGTGAGGGGTGTGGGGTGTTTCAGTGTGTTGCAGTGAGGGGTGTGGAGTATATCAGTGTGTTACAGTGAGGGGTGGGGGGTGTATCAGTGTGTTACAGTGAGTGGTGTGGGGTATATCAGTGTGTTACACTGTGGGGTGTGGGGTGTATCAGTGTGTTACAGAGAGGGGTGTGGGGTGTATCAGTGTGTTACAGTGAGGGGTGTGGGGTATATCAGTGTGTAACAGTGAGGGGTGTGGGTTATATCAGTGTGCTACTGTGAGGGGTGTGGGGTGTATCAGTGTGTTACAGTGAGGGGCGTCGGGTGTATCAGTGTGTCACAGTGAGGGGTGTGGTGTGTATCTGTGTGTTACAGTGAGGGGTGTATCAGTGTGTTACAGTGAGGGGTGTGGGGTATATCAGTGTGTCTAAGTGAGGGGTGTGGGCTATATCAGTGTGTTACAGTGAGGGGTGTGGGGTATATCAGTGTGTTACAGTGAGGGGTGTGGGGTATATCAATGTGTTACAGTGAGGGGTTGGGATGTATCAGTGTGTTAGAGTGAGGGGTGTGGGGTATATCAGTGTGTTACAGTGAGGGTGTGGGGTGTATCAGTGTGTTACAGTGAGGGGTGTGGGGTATATCAGTGTGTTACAGTGAGGGGTGTGGGGTGTATCAGTGTGTTACAGTGAGGGGTGTGGGGTGTATCAGTGTGTTACAGTGAGGGGTGTGGGGTGTATCAGTGTGTTACAGTGAGGGGTGTGGGATGTATCAGTGTGTTAGAGTGAGGGGTGTGGGGTATATCAGTGTGTTACAGTGAGGGTGTGGGGTGTATCAGTGTGTTACAGTGAGGGGTGTGGGGTATATCAGTGTGTTACAGTGAGGGGTGTGGGGTGTATCAGTGTGTTACAGTGAGGGGTGTGGGGTATATCAGTGTGTTACAGTGAGGGGTGTGGGGTATATCAGTGTGTTACAGTGAGGGGTGTGGGGTGTATCAGTGTGTTACAGTGAGGGGTATGGGGTGTATCAGTGTGTTACAGTGAGGGGTGTGGGGTATATCAGTGTGTTACAGTGAGGGGTGTGGGGTCTATCAGTGTGTTACAGTGAGGGGTGTGGGGTATTACAGTGTGTTACAGTGAGGGGTGTGGGGTCTATCAGTGTGTTACAGTGAGGGGTGTGGGGTATATCAGTGTGTGACAGTGAGGGGTGTGGGGTTGTATCAGTGTGTTACTGTGAGGTGTGTGGGGTATATCAGTGTGTTACTGTGAGGGGTGTGGGGTGTATCAGTGTGTTACAGTGTGGGGTGTATCAGTGTGTTACTGTGAGGGGTGTGGGGTGTATCAGTGTGTTACAGTGAGGGGTGTGGGGTGTATCAGTGTGTTACAGTGAGGGGTGTGGGGTATATCAGTGTGTTACAGTGAGGGGTGTGGGGTATATCAGTGTGTTCCAGTGATGGGTGTGGGGTGTATCAGTGTGTTACAGTGAGGGGTGTGGGGTATATCAGTGTGTTACAGTGAGGGGTGTGTGGTATATCAGTGTGTTACAGTAAAGGGTGTGGGGTATATCAGTGTGTTACAGTGAGGGGTGTGGGGTGTATCAGTGTGTTACAGTGAGGGGTGTGGGGTATATCAGTGTGTTACAGTGAGGGGTGTGGGTTATATCAGTGTGTTACAGTGAGGGGTGTGGGGTATATCAGTGTGTTACAGTAAAGGGTGTGGGGTGTATCAGACTGTTACAGTGAGGGGTGTGGGGTGTATCAGTGTGTCACAGTGAGGGGTGTGGGGTATATCAGTGTGTAACAGTGAGGGGTGTGGGGTATATCAGTGTGTTATAGTGAGGGGTGTCGGGTGTATCAGTGTGTTACAGTGAGTGGTGTGGGGTGTATCAGTGTGTCACAGTGAGGGGTGTGGTGTGTATCTGTGTGTTACAGTGTGGGGTATGGGGTATATCAGTGTGTTACAGTGAGGGGTGTGGGGTGTATCAGTGTGTTACAGTAAAGGGTGTGGGGTATATCAGTGTGTCACAGTGAGGGATGTGGGGTATATCAGTGTGTTACAGTGAGGGGTGTGGGGTATATCAGTGTGTTACAGTGAGGGGTGTGGGGTATATCAGTGTGTTACAGTGAGGGGTGTGGGGTGTATCAGAGTGTTACAGTGAGGGGTGTGGGGTGTATCAGTGTGTTACCGTGAGGGGTGTGGGGTATATCAGTGTGTGACAGTGAGGGGTGTGGGGTATATCAGTGTGTTACAGTGAGGGGTGTGGGGTATATCAGTGTGTTACAGTGAGGGGTGTGGGGTGTATCAGAGTGTTACACGGAGGGGTGTGGGGTATATCAGTGTGTTACCGTGAGGGGTTAGGGGTATATCAGTGTGTGACAGTGAGGGGTGTGGGGTGTATCAGTGTGTTACAGTGAGGGGTGTGGGGTGTATCAGTGTGTTACAGTGACGGGTGTGGGGTATATCAGTGTGTGACAGTGAGGGGTGTGGGGTGTATCAGTGTGTTACAGTGAGGGGTGTGGGGCGTATCAGTGTGTTACAGTGAGGGGTGTGGTGTATATCAGTGTGTTACATTAAGGGGTGTGGGGTATATCAGTGTGCTACTGTGAGGGGTGTGGGGTGTATCAGTGTGTTACAGTGAGGGGTGTGGGGTATATCAGTGTGTTACAGTGAGGGGTGTGGGGTATATCAGTGTGTTACAGTGAGGGGTGTGGGGTATATCAGTGTGTTACAGTGAGGGGTGTGGGGTATATCAGTGTGTTACAGTGAGTGGTGTGGGGTATATCAGTGTGTTACAGTGAGGGGTGTGGGGTGTATCAGTGTGTTATAGTGAGGGGTGTGGGGTATATCAGTGTGGGACAGTGAGGGGTGTGGGGTATATCAGTGTGTTACAGTGAGGGGTGTGGGGTATATCAGTGTGTTACAGTGAGGGGTTTGGGGTATATCAGTGTGTTACAGTGAGGGGTGTGGGGTATATCAGTGTGTTACAGTGAGGGGTGTGAGGTATATCAGTGTGTTACAGTGAGGGGTGTGGGGTATATCAGTGTGTTACAGTGAGTGGTGTGGGGTATATCAGTGTGTTACAGTGAGGGGTGTAGGGTGTATCAGTGTGTTACTGTGAGGGGTGTGGGGTATATCAGTGTGTTACAGTGAGGGGTGTGGTGTGTATCTGTGTGTTACAGTGAGGGGTGTATCAGTGTGTTACAGTGAGGGGTGTGGTGTGTATCTGTGTGTTACAGTGAGGGGTGTATCAGTGTGTTACAGTGAGGGGTGTGGGGTGTATCAGTGTGTTACAGTGAGGGGTTTGGGGTATATCAGTGTGTTACAGTGATGGGTGTGGGGTATATCAGTGTGTTACAGTGAGGGGTGTGGGGTATATCAGTGTGTTACAGTGAGTGGTGTGGGGTATATCAGTGTGTTACAGTGAGGGGTGTAGGGTGTATCAGTGTGTTACAGTGAGGGGTGTGGTGTGTATCTGTGTGTTACAGTGAGGGGTGTATCAGTGTGTTACAGTGAGGGGTGTGGGGTGTATCAGTGTGTCACAGTGAGGGGTGTGGGGTATATCAGTATGTTTCAGTGAGGGGTGTGGGGTGTATCAGTGTGTTACAGTGAGGGGTGTGGGGTATATCAGTGTGCTACAGTGAGGGGTGTGCGGTATATCAGTGTGTTACAGTGAGGGGTGTGGGGTATATCAGTGTGTTCCAGTGATGGGTGTGGGGTGTATCAGTGTGTTACAGTGAGGGGTGTGGGGTATATCAGTGTGTTACAGTGAGGGGTGTGTGGTATATCAGTGTGTTACAGTAAAGGGTGTGGGGTATATCAGTGTGTTACAGTGAGGGGTGTGGGTTATATCAGTGTGTTACAGTGAGGGGTGTGGGGTATATCAGTGTGTTACAGTAAAGGGTGTGGGGTGTATCAGACTGTTACAGTGAGGGGTGTGGGGTGTATCAGTGTGTCACAGTGAGGGGTGTGGGGTATATCAGTGTGTAACAGTGAGGGGTGTGGGGTATATCAGTGTGCTACTGTGAGGGGTGTGGGGTGTATCAGTGTGTTACAGTGAGGGGTGTCGGGTGTATCAGTGTGTTACAGTGAGGGGTGTGGGGTATATCAGTGTGTTACAGTGAGGGGTGTGGGGTATATCAGTGTGTTTCAGTGAGGGATGTGGGGTATATCAGTGTGACAGTGAGGGGTGTGGGGTATATCAGTGTGTTACAGTGAGGGGTGTGGGGTATATCAGTGTGTTACAGTGAGGGGTGTGGGGTATATCAGTGTGTTACAGTGAGGGGTGTGGGGTATATCAGTGTGTGACAGTGAGGGGTGTGGGGTGTATCAGTGTGTTACAGTGAGGGGTGTGGGGTATATCAGTGTGTTACAGTGAGGGGTGTGGGGTATATCAGTGTGTTACAGTGAGGGGTGTGGTGTGTATCTGTGTGTTACAGTGAGGGGTGTGGGGTGTATCAGTGTGTTACAGTGAGGGGTGTGGGGTATATCAGTGTGTTACAGTGAGGGGTGTGGGGTATATCAGTGTGTTACAGTGAGGGGTGTGGGGTATATCAGTGTGTTACAGTGAGGGGTGTGGGGTATATCAGTGTGTTACAGTGAGGGGTGTGGGGTATATCAGTGTGTTTCAGTGAGGGATGTCGGGTATATCAGTGTGACAGTGAGGGGTGTGGGGTATATCAGTGTGTTACAGTGAGGGGTGTGGGGTATATCAGTGTGTTACAGTGAGGGGTGTGGGGTATATCAGTGTGTTACAGTGAGGGGTGTGGGGTATATCAGTGTGTGACAGTGAGGGGTGTGGGGTGTATCAGTTTGTTACAGTGAGGGGTGTGGGTGTATCAGTGTGTTACAGTGAGGGGTGTGGGGTGTATCAGAGTGTTACACGGAGGGGTGTGGGGTATATCAGTGTGTTACAGTGTGGGGTGTGGGGTATATCAGTGTGTTACCGTGAGGGGTGTGGGGTATATCAGTGTGTGACAGTGAGGGGTGTGGGGTGTATCAGTGTGTTACAGTGAGGGGTGTGGGGTGTATCAGTGTGTTACAGTGACGGGTGTGGGGTATATCAGTGTGTGACAGTGAGGGGTGTGGGGTGTATCAGTGTGTTACAGTGAGGGGTGTGGGGCGTATCAGTGTGTTCCAGTGAGGGGTGTGGTGTATATCAGTGTGTTACATTAAGGGGTGTGGGGTATATCAGTGTGCTACTGTGAGGGGTGTGGGGTGTATCAGTGTGTTACAGTGAGGGGTGTGGGGTATATCAGTGTGTTACAGTGAGGGGTGTGGGGTATATCAGTGTGTTACAGTGAGGGGTGTGGGGTATATCAGTGTGTTACAGTGAGGGGTGTGGGGTATATCAGTGTGTTACAGTGAGTGGTGTGGGGTATATCAGTGTGTTACAGTGAGGGGTGTGGGGTGTATCAGTGTGTTATAGTGAGGGGTGTGGGGTATATCAGTGTGGGACAGTGAGGGGTGTGGGGTATATCAGTGTGTTACAGTGAGGGGTGTGGGGTATATCAGTGTGTTACAGTGAGGGGTTTGGGGTATATCAGTGTGTTACAGTGATGGGTGTGGGGTATATCAGTGTGTTACAGTGAGTGGTGTGGGGTATATCAGTGTGTTACAGTGAGGGGTGTAGGGTGTATCAGTGTGTTACAGTGAGGGGTGTGGTGTGTATCTGTGTGTTACAGTGAGGGGTGTATCAGTGTGTTACAGTGAGGGGTGTGGGGTGTATCAGTGTGTTACAGTGAGGGGTTTGGTGTATATCAGTGTGTTACAGTGATGGGTGTGGGGTATATCAGTGTGTTACAGTGAGGGGTGTGGGGTATATCAGTGTGTTACAGTGAGTGGTGTGGGGTATATCAGTGTGTTACAGTGAGGGGTGTAGGGTGTATCAGTGTGTTACAGTGAGGGGTGTGGTGTGTATCTGTGTGTTACAGTGAGGGGTGTATCAGTGTGTTACAGTGAGGGGTGTGGGGTGTATCAGTGTGTCACAGTGAGGGGTGTGGGGTATATCAGTATGTTTCAGTGAGGGGTGTGGGGTGTATCAGTGTGTTACAGTGAGGGGTGTGGGGTATATCAGTGTGTTACAGTGAGGGGTGTGCGGTATATCAGTGTGTTACAGTGAGGGGTGTGGGGTATATCAGTGTGTTACAGTGAGGGGTGTGGGGTGTATCAGTGTGTTCCAGTGATGGGTGTGGGGTGTATCAGTGTGTTACAGTGAGGGGTGTGGGGTATATCAGTGTGTTACAGTGAGGGTTGTGTGGTATATCAGTGTGTTACAGTAAAGGGTGTGGGGTATATCAGTGTGTTACAGTGAGGGGTGTGGGGTGTATCAGTGTGTTACAGTGAGGGGTGTGGGGTATATCCGTGTGTTACAGTGAGGGGTGTGGGGTGTATCAGTGTGTTACAGTGAGGGGTGTGGGGTGTATCAGTGTGTTACAGTGAGGGGTGTGGTGTGTATCAGTGTGTTACAGTGAGGGGTTTGGGGTATATCAGTGTGTTACAGTGATGGGTGTGGGGTATATCAGTGTGTTACAGTGAGGGGTGTGGGGTATATCAGTGTGTTACAGTGAGTGGTGTGGGGTATATCAGTGTGTTACAGTGAGGGGTGTAGGGTGTATCAGTGTGTCACAGTGAGGGGTGTGGGGTATATCAGTGTGTTACAGTGAGGGGTGTGGGGTGTATCTGTGTGTTACAGTGAGGGGTGTATCAGTGTGTTACAGTGAGGGGTGTGGGGTGTATCAGTGTGTCACAGTGAGGGGTGTGGGGTATATCAGTGTGTTACAGTGAGGGGTGTGGGGTGTATCAGTGTGTTACAGTGAGGCGTGTGGGGTATAACAGTATGTTTCAGTGAGGGGTGTGGGGTGTATCAGTGTGTTACAGTGAGGGGTGTGGGGTATATCAGTGTGTTACAGTGAGGGGTGTGCGGTATATCAGTGTGTTATTGTGAGGGGTGTGGGGTGTATCTGTGTGTTACAGTGAGGGGTGTGGGGTGTATCAGTGTGTTACAGTGAGGGGCGTGGGGTATATCAGTGTGTTACAGTGTGGGGTGTGGGGTGTATCAGTGTGTTACAGTGAGGGGTGTGGGGTATATCCGTGTGTTACAGTGAGGGGTGTGGGGTATATCAGTGTGTTACAGTGATGGGTGTGGGGTGTATCAGTGTGTTACAGTGAGGGGTGTGGGGTATATCAGTGTGTTACAGTGAGGGGTGTGGGGTATATCAGTGTGTTACAGTGAGGGGTGTGGGGTATATCAGTGTGTTCCAGTGAGGGGTGTGGGGTATATCAGTGTGTTACAGTGAGGGGTGTGGGGTATATCAGTGTGTTCCAGTGAGGGGTGTGGGGTATATCAGTGTGTTCCAGTGAGGGGTGTGGGGTATATCAGTGTGTTACAGTGAGGGGTGTGGGGTATATCAGTGTGTTACAGTGAGGGGTGTGGGGTATATCAGTGTGTTACAGTGATGGGTGTGGGGTGTATCAGTGTGTTACAGTGAGGGGTGTGGGGTATATCAGTGTGTTCCAGTGAGGGGTGTGGGGTATATCAGTGTGTTCCAGTGAGGGGTGTGGGGTATATCAGTGTGTTACAGTGAGGGGTGTGGGGTATATCAGTGTGTTACAGTGAGGGGTGTGGGGTATATCAGTGTGTTACAGTGATGGGTGTGGGGTGTATCAGTGTGTTACAGTGAGGGGTGTGGGGTATATCAGTGTGTTACAGTGAGGGGTGTGGGGTATATCAGTGTATTACAGTGAGGGGTGTGGGGTGTATCAGTGTGTTACAGTGAGGGGTGTGGGGTGTATCAGTGTGTTACAGTGAGGGGTGTGGTGTGTATCAGTGTGTTGCAGTGAGGGTGTGGGGTGTATCAGTGTGTTACAGTAAGGGGTGTGGGGTATATCAGTGTGTGACAGTAACGGGTGTGGGGTGTATCAGTGTGTTACAGTGAGGGGCGTGGGGTATATCAGTGTGTTACAGTGTGGGGTGTGGGGTGTATCAGTGTGTTACAGTGAGGGGTGTGGGGTATATCCGTGTGTTACAGTGAGGGGTGTGGGGTGTATCAGTGTGTTACAGTGAGGGGTGTGGCGTGTATCAGTGTGTTACAGTGAGGGGTGTGGTGTGTATCAGTGTGTTACAGTGAGGGGTGTGGGGTATATCCGTGTGTTACAGTGAGGGGTGTGGGGTGTATCAGTGTGTTACAGTGAGGGGTGTGGGGTGTATCAGTGTGTTACAGTGAGGGGTGTGGTGTGTATCAGTGTGTTACAGTGAGGGTGTGGGGTGTATCAGTGTGTTACAGTGAGGGGTGTGGGGTGTATCAGTGTGTTGCAGTGAGGGGTGTGGGGTATATCAGTGTGTTACAGTGAGGGGTGTGGGGTATATCAGTGTGTTACTGTGAGGGGTGTGGGGTATATCAGTGTGTTACAATGAGGGCTGTGGGGTATATCAGTGTGTTACAGTGAGGGGTGTGGGGTATATCAGTGTGTTACAGTGAGGGGTGTGGGGTATATCAGTGTGTTACAGTGAGGGGTGTGGGGTATATCAGTGTGTTACAGTGAGGGGTGTGGGGTATATCAGTGTGTTACAGTGAGGGCTGTGGGGTATATCAGTGTGTTACAGTGAGGGGTGTGGGGTATATCAGTGTGTTACAGTGAGGGGTGTGGGGTATATCAGTGTGTTACAGTGAGGGGTGTGGGGTATATCAGTGTGTTACAGTGAGGGGTGTGGGGTATATCAGTGTGGGACAGTGAGGGGTGTGGGGTATATCAGTGTGTTACAGTGTGGGGTGTGGGGTATATCAGAGTGTTACACGGAGGGGTGTGGGGTATATCAGTGTGTTACAGTGTGGGGTGTGGGGTATATCAGTGTGTTACCGTGAGGGGTGTGGGGTATATCAGTGTGTGACAGTGAGGGGTGTGGGGTGTATCAGTGTGTTACAGTGAGGGGTGTGGGGTGTATCAGTGTGTTACAGTGACGGGTGTGGGGTATATCAGTGTGTGACAGTGAGGGGTGTGGGGTGTATCAGTGTGTTACAGTGAGGGGTGTGGGGTATATCAGTGTGTTACAGTGAGGGGTGTGGGATATATCAGGGTGTTACAGTGAGGGGTGTGGGGTGTATCAGTGTGTTACAGTGAGGGGTGTGGGGCGTATCAGTGTGTTACAGTGAGGGGTGTGGTGTATATCAGTGTGTTACATTAAGGGGTGTGGGGTATATCAGTGTGTTACAGTGTGGGGTGTGGGGTATATCAGTGTGTTACCGTGAGGGGTGTGGGGTATATCAGTGTGTGACAGTGAGGGGTGTGGGGTGTATCAGTGTGTTACAGTGACGGGTGTGGGGTATATCAGTGTGTGACAGTGAGGGGTGTGGGGTGTATCAGTGTGTTACAGTGAGGGGTGTGGGGTGTATCAGTGTGTTACAGTGACGGGTGTGGGGTATATCAGTGTGTGACAGTGAGGGGTGTGGGGTGTATCAGTGTGTTACTGTGAGGGGTGTGGGGTGTATCAGTGTGTTACAATGAGGGGTGTGGGGTATATCAGTGTGTTACAGTGAGGGGTGTGGGGTATATCAGTGTGTTACAGTGAGGGGTGTGGGGTATATCAGTGTGTTCCAGTGAGGGGTGTGGGGTATATCAGTGTGTTACAGTGAGGGGTGTGGGGTATATCAGTGTGTTACAGTGATGGGTGTGGGGTATATCAGTGTGTTACAGTGAGGGGTGTGGGGTATATCAGTGTGTTACAGTGAGGGGTGTGGGGTGTATCAGTGTGTCACAGTGAGGGGTGTGGGGTATATCAGTGTGTTACAGGGAGGGGTGTGGGGTTTATCAGTGTGTTACAGTGAGGGGTGTGGGGTGTATCAGTGTGTTACAGTGAGGGGTGTGGGGTATATCAGTGTGTTACAGTGAGGGGTGTGCGGTATATCAGTGTGTTATTGTGAGGGGTGTGGGGTGTATCTGTGTGTTACAGTGAGGGGTGTGGGGTGTATCAGTGTGTTACAGTGAGGGGCGTGGGGTATATCAGTGTGTTACAGTGTGGGGTGTGGGGTGTATCAGTGTGTTACAGTGAGGGGTGTGGGGTATATCAGTGTGTTACAGTGAGGGGCGTGGGGTATATCAGTGTGATACAGTGAGGGTTGTGGGGTGTATCAGTGTGTTACAGTGAGGGGTGTGGGGTGTATCAGTGTGTTACAGTGAGGGGTGTGGGGTGTATCAGTGTGTTACAGTGAGGGGTGTGGGATATATCAGTGTGTTAGAGTGAGGGGTGTGGGGCTTATCATTGTTTCACAGCGAGGGGTGTGGTGTGTATCAGTGTGTTACAGTGAGGGGTGTGGGGTATATCAGTGTGTTACAGTGAGGGGTGTGGGGTATATCAGTGTGTTACAGTGTGGGGTGAGGGGTATATCAGTGTGTGGCAGTGAGGGGTGTGGGATATATCAGTGTGTTATTGTGAGGGGTGTGGGGTATATCAGTGTGTTACAGTGAGGGGTGTGGGATATATCAGTGTGTTACAGTGAGGGGTGTGGGGTATATCAGTGTGTTACAGTGAGGGGAGTGGGGTATGTCAGTGTGTTACTGTGAGGGGTGTGGGGTATATCAGTGTGTTACAGTGAGGGGTGTGGGATATATCAGTGTGTGGCAGTGAGGGGTGTGGGGTATATCAGTGTGTTACAGTGAGGGGTGTGGGATATATCAGTGTGTTACAGTGAGGGGTGTGGGGTTAGGGTGGATTGGCCATGCTAAATTGTCCCATAGTGCCCAGGGATGTGCAGGTTAGGGTGGATTGGCCATGCTAAATTGTCCCATAGTGCCCAGGGATGTGCAGGTTAGGGTGGATTGGCCATGCTAAATTGTCCCGCAGTGCCCAGGGATGTGCAGGTTAGGGTGGATTGGCCATGCTAAATTGTCCCGCAGTGCCCAGGGATGTGCAGGTTAGGGTGGATTGGCCATGCTAAATTGTCCCATAGTGCCCAGGGATGTGCAGGTTAGGGTGAATTGGCCATGCTAATTTGTCCCGTAGTGCCCAGGGATGTACAGGTTAGGGTGGATTGGCCATGCTAAATTGTCCCGTAGTGCCCAGGGATGTGCAGGTTAGGGTGGATTGGCCATGCTAAATTGTCCCATAGTGCCCAGGGATGTGCAGGTTAGGGTGAATTGGCCATGCTAAATTGTTCCGTAGAGCCCAGGGATGTGCAGGTTAGGGTGGATTGGCCATGCTAAATTGTCCCATAGTGCCCAGGGATGTGCAGGTTAGGGTGGATTGGCCGTGCTAAATTGTCCCGTAGTGCCCAGGGATGTGCAGGTTAGGGTGGACTGGCCATGCTAAATTGTCCCGTAGTGCCCAGGGATGTGCAGGTTAGGGTGAATTGGCCATGCTAAATTGTCCCGTAGTGCCCAGGGATGTGCAGGTTAGGGTGGATTGGCCGTGCTAAATTGTCCCGTAGAGCCCAGGGATGTGCAGGTTAGGGTGAATTGGCCGTGCTAAATTGTCCCGTAGTGCCCAGGGATGTGCAGGTTAGGGTGGATTGGCCATGCTAAATTGTCCCGTAGTCCCCAGGGATGTGCAGGTTAGGGTGGATTGGCCATGCTAAATTGTCCCGTAGTCCCCAGGGATGTGCAGGTTAGGGTGGATTGGCCGTGCTAAATTGTCCCGTAGTGCCCAGGCATGTGCAGGTTAGGGTGGATTGGTCATGCTAAATTGTCCCGTAGTCCCCAGGGATGTGCAGGTTAGGGTGGATTGGCCATGCTAAATTGTCCCATAGTGCCCAGGGATGTGCAGGTTAGGGTGGATTATTCTGAGGTAAATGTCGGGTCAGGGAATGGGTCTGGTTGGGAAAGTGTTTGGAGGGTCGATGTGGACTTGTTGGGCCGAAGGGCCTTTTTGCACACTGTAGGGAATCTATGATTCTTCTTTCGGAAGGTTAGATCACTTGAAATACAGGTAGAGCGGTAGATGTGATCTATATGGACTTCAGTAAGGCATTCGACAAGGTTCCCCATGGGAGACTGGTTGGCAAGGTTAGATCTCATGGAATACAGGGAGAAGTAGCCATTTGGATTCAGAACTGGCTCAAAGGTCGAAGACAGAGGGTGGTGGTGGAGGGTTGTTTTTCAGACTGGAGGCCTGTGACCAGTGGAGTACCACAAGGATCGGTGCTGGGTCTTCTACATTTCGTCATTTACATAAATGATTTGGATGAGCATAAGAGGTACAGTTAGTAAGTTTGCAGATGACACCAAAATTGTCAGTGTAGTGGACAGCGAAGAGGGTTACCTCAGATTACAACAGGATCTGGACCAGATGGGCATAGGTTTTGGGTGAGAGGGGAAAGATATAAAAGAGACCTAAGGGGCAACTTTTTCACACAGAGGGTGGTACGTTATGGAATGAGCTTCCAGAGGAAGTGGTGGAGGCTGGTACAATGACAACATTAAAAAGGCATTTGGATGGGTATATGAATAGGAAGGGTTTGGGGGGATATGGGCTGGGTGCTGGCAGGTGGGACTAGATTGGGTTGGGATATCTGGGTCGGCATGGACGGGTTGGGCTGAAGGGTCTGTTTCCATGCTGTACATCTCTATGACTCTAAATGGGACTCGATTGGGTTGGGATATCTGGGTCGGCATGGACGGGTTGGGCCGAAGGGTCTGTTTCCGAGCTGTACATCTCTATGACTCTAAGTGGGACGAGATTGGGTTGGGATATCTGGGTCGGCATGGACGGGTTGGGCCGAAGGGCCTGTTTCCGTGCTGTTACGGCTCTGTGACTCTGAGGTACAAATGGTGGCCAGGACTGCCTGCTGACATGACCATGTGGTGAGCTGTGTCAGTGTTCTCAATGTTTTGAGGTATTCTGGATGTCCACTCCGAGTGGCTGGATGTGCACAGAGCCCAACAAAGCTACTGTCCACGGGTGTTGGCCACCGTCAACGGGCCGTTGTTTCCCCGCAGAGAATCGGGGTAATTCCTCAAGCCGAATCCCGCGGGCCACATCAGGACCGCTCCCTCCCGTCCAGCGGGCTGGCAGAGGGAGAGCAGGCAAGAAACATCCTCCCAGCGCCAAACAGCCCTAGTTCCTGTTTGGTTACCAGACCAGGCCTCATCCTCACCCCACACAGCGGTCAACCGAACGCCCCAAGAAAGCCTCGTAATCTGTTGCCGCGTGACCGAGAGCTCTCCAGGTTCCACTGCCGAAAGACAAAACAGAAACCAATCGATTGTTTAACTCTAAAACGGAACGTGAGACGACAACTATCAAGGCCTCGCAGCCTCTTCAGTCTCTCTTCACAGCTCGCCATCTACCCCCAGCTCGATGACAATATCCTGTTCCAATAACCGTCCGTGTTAAAATTACGACAACTTGATTTTCAAAACCCGACAGCAGGCATCGTCTGTCTCCCTCTGGTGGTCCCCCCCCTCCCCCCCTGCCCTCGGTGGTCTTTAACTGCTGAGACGTTACAGAGGAGAAAGGTTACTTTGACCGAGAGCGTATTGCTAGCAGTTAATTTGGCGTTGCTCGCTCTCTCTCTCTCTCTCGGCTAACTCTCAAAACGCTGGCTGCTTCATGGCCCCAAACGCCGGAGCGTCTTGTTGGTTCAATGTTGTCAAAACGGTAAAACTCAAGCGCGATTGGGTTTTTAGTATCCTGGGGCAAACCGATGGGCTCATCCCAAATAGTTATTAAGACAGCAACCAAACATCGTTTCACCAACAAATATGTTTCACATTTTTTTTCTCCTGAGACTGCGAGGTGCCTGCAGGCTCTCAGTGCGGAATAGCCTTCGCCCGCTCTTAAAGGTACAGTGCACGCCGTAGACTTCATAACGCCTGCTCACGCGGGCAGACGACTCCAGGCCAGGTTAGACCCGACTCTCCCTGAGCTGGGGTGAAAGGGCATCAGGAACGCCAACACCAGACGCGCGCGAGAGAGAGAGAGAGATGGGGTTGGGGGGGGGTGGGGTGAAGTTTGGCCACTGGGGGATGGCACCCCCTCTGTGTGGAGTACCAGGAGATCGGCTCCCATGATGCACAGGGTTCGGGGTAGCAGAGGCGGGGTCCTGAACACGCTGCCGAGCGGCCAACGGGGGCAGGGAAGGAGGTGAATTTCACTCAAGACGCTCCAGGAGTGAGTTACGGATGGGTAGACCCCACACCCCACCCCCGGCGGCCCAACCCCGCCAGTGTCTGAGGTAGCGTCCAAGGGACTGGACCTGGTGGGCGATGCTCTGGGAGTAAAGGACGAGCGTACGTCCCAGGACCCAGAGGGGTGCGGTGATTGGAAAGGGAGCAGGCATCGAGAGTGAATCCCGGTCCAATCAGGGCGCCCTGGCTGACAGGCAGAACCAGGAGGATCAGGAGGATCCCACCCTGGGAGATGCCTCAGAGAGAGCTGGTTGGGTCAGGGTCAGGTACAGTGCACTTCAAACCAAACGGTGACCTGCTCACGAGATATCAGCCTGTGTGGAGTTCGTTCACCCATCCCTCACTGTGGGTCTGCCTTTCCCTAGTTCCCTCTCTCCC